>NW_026611139.1:2500-10000 GCF_029633865.1 Lampris incognitus | reverse complement strand
GGAGGTAAATGGATCTACAGTGGAGGGAGGTACATGGATCTATAGTGGAGGAAGGTACATGGATCTACAGTGGAGGGAGGTACATGGATCTACAGTGAAGGAAGGTACATGGATCTACAGTGGAGGGTGGTACATGGCTCTACAGTGGAGGGTGGTACATGGATCTACAGTGGAGGAAGGTACATGGGTTCTACAGTGGAGGGAGGTACATGGATCTACAGTGGAGGGTGGTACATGGCTCTACAGTGGAGGGTGGTACATGGATCTACAGTGGAGGGAGGTACATAGATCTACAGTGGAGGGTGGTACATGGGTCTACAGTGGAGGGTGGTACATGGATCTACAGTGGAGGGTGGTACATGGATCTACAGTGGAGGGAGGTACATGGATCTACAGTGGAGGGTGGTACATGGTTCTACAGTGGAGGGTGGTACATGGTTCTACAGTGGAGGGTGGTACATGGATCTACAGTGGAGGGTGGTACATGGATCTACAGTGGAGGGTGGTACATGGATCTACAGTGGAGGGTGGTACATGGATCTACAGTGGAGGGTGGTACATGGATCTACAGTGGAGGGTGGTACATGGATCTACAGTGGAGGGTGGTACATGGTTCTACAGTGGAGGGTGGTACATGGTTCTACAGTGGAGGGTGGTACATGGTTCTACAGTGGAGGGTGGTACATGGATCTACAGTGGAGGGTGGTACATGGTTCTACAGTGGAGGGTGGTACATGGTTCTACAGTGGAGGGTGGTACATGGATCTACAGTGGAGGGTGGTACATGGATCTACAGTGGAGGGTGGTACATGGATCTACAGTGGAGGGTGGTACATGGATCTACAGTGGAGGGTGGTACATGGATCTACAGTGGAGGGTGGTACATGGTTCTACAGTGGAGGGTGGTACATGGTTCTACAGTGGAGGGTGGTACATGGTTCTACAGTGGAGGGTGGTACATGGATCTACAGTGGAGGGTGTCGTACATGGTTCTACAGTGGAGGGTGGTACATGGTTCTACAGTGGAGGGTGGTATGCGGGGCTGTGGCTACAAACAGACATGTGGCACAAATTGATCCTAGGGCAGGGAGTCACTGCTCTTTCTGTAATGATGAGGAAACCCTACAGCACTGATGGCTCAGATGTCCCAGGTGGGGCCCTCTTTCTCTGTACTGCAGCGGTGGCTCAGAGGTTTAGGAGAGGGTCTTGCAGACAGCCTGTTTGTCTTTGGTCAAGGTGCACGGCAGCACAGTGCAGACGTGTCACCTGGGTTAATGTTCTGATAGGTCAGGAGGAAATGAGCATGTGGCTCAGCAGACGGGACAGAATGAAAGGCACAGGGTCCACAGACGCCAAGCTCATGTTCAGGGTCTAGTGGCTGCTCGGCTGAAAACTGAGTTCATGTTTTTCAAACTTAGTTCAACTTGGAAGGATTTATTTCTATGTGGGACATGGGGATGTGCTGTGTACTGTAGAAACCAGGTGCTGCTTTTTAATTTTGAAAAAGGGAAAATAGGGGGAAGGTGTGTATCCTCTTGTTTTTACTGTGTGTGGTGATTGTTGTGTTTTTCCACTGTGTATATGAGCATTTGTGTTAATGTTGTTATCTTGATGTGGCTGAAGAATTGGAACATTAAAGGCTTGGTTAAAGGTCAAAGGTCTCTCTGTCTCTCTCTCTCTCTGTCTGAGCGGAAGTGTGAGTGAGTGAGTGTACGGAGCAGCAGCGTGTTGCTTCGGTGTGAGCGAGTTTCTAAAACTTGGACTTGTTTTGTCTGGTCCTGTCCACGTGCTTTCTGTGGGGTTGTTGTTGTTTATTTTAGTTATATTTTCTCAGTGGTAGGTTTAAGCGGAGTTGTTTATTTTCGGTAGCGGTGCTACCGGCCCGGCGGGGCAATATGGCCGCTGTGGGGAGGTGGAGGAACGGCGTTTGAGAAGTTGACACGCCGGCATGCGATTTAAAGTGGCTCCGGGGGTCACGTGCTCGGTGGAGGAGCGCCGCCTTGCGGTAGGGGAGCATGTGGGTTATGGAAGCATCAAACCGGCGTCCAGAATGAACGGTGCAGTAGTCATGTTTCTTGACAGTATTGATAACGTCAACCAGGTGGGTGGAAAGTTGTGTGGTGATTAGGGACATGTTGACTCCCGCCGTTCTGCCGCTGGTTAACCCAGCCAAGAGAAGCACCATTTCCAATGCTCCCCCCCCCCCTTCATGAGACTTGCAGCTTTGGAGAAGGAGCTTGCAAGATACGGACAACTAGTGTCCCCCATAAAAATGGTGTCTTCCGGTTGCCAGTCTGCTCACTTGAAAACACGTTGTGTCCCATAGGAGGCAAGGTTTCATGATTTTGAAAAATAATGCAGAGGATTTGGATCTGAAGCTGAAATTCAGGATTGATGACTTTGATTATATTGTATTTGTTACTTCTGGTATGATGAAATGTTTTGGCTGTGGGTCAGAGGGGCATTTAGTAAGGTCTTGTCCCAGAAGGAGTGAGGGTAGGTCTGAGCCTCAAGGGCCACCATCGTCCCCCGATGCCGCCGCGAGCAGCGCATCTCCGGCTGGAGACGGCGCGGGGCCGAGTGGGGGCACAGGGCAGACAGGAGGCCGGGGAGCGAGGGGCGGGAGAATCAGACCAGGTGGTGACACAGAAAGAGAGTCGGCACAGGGCAGACAGGAGGCCAGGGGAGCGAGGGGCGGGAGAAACAGACCAGGTGGTGACACAGAAAGAGAGTCGGCACAGGGCAGACAGGAGGCTGGGGGAGCGAGGGGCAGGAGAATCAGACCAGGTGGTGACACAGAAAGAGACGAGGCTGGGGAACATGAGGAAAATGGACGGACTGAGCAGGCAGGAGAAGGAGGTGTACAGGCTGAGCATATTAAAACCGTTGAGCACACTGAGAAGGTGACAGAACTTGGGCAGGTCACAGCTGATGGCCAGGATGAGCAGGTAGGGGAGGGTTGAACAGAATGTAACGGAAGAGGAAAACAGCGAGACCAGGGATCCTAGCAAATTGGTTGGGCCAGATACGAGTGGTGGTCGGAGGACGCAAATACAGCAGACTGCTGTTAGAGTGGCAGAGTCTGGACTCGAGGAAGAGGCAGAGATTATGTTGGACGATGAAATAAAATCAAAAAAGTCAATAAAAGGAGCCGACTGAAGGTAGACAGGAAAGTTTAAAAGCGAAGAGGGCTTCAAAAGATAAAAAGCCATCCTCCTCTTTGTCTGATGAGAACACAGAAGGAAGTGAGTGTGAGTTAGGTTTCTCTCCTCGTACACAGGTGGACACAGAAGGGAGCTATGCCTTTCTGAAGATCAGGAATTTTTTGCAGGTTACAAGGGTTTGAGGGCGGTCAAGGTGGAAAACTACTTTCCAGACTTGCAGCCTTTTGTTGACTCAGTTAAATGCTTTATGAAAAACACAAGGGACTTGGAGGTGAACACATTTACTGAGCAGGAAGTCTTCAGACTGAAAAACCTTGTACAGAAGGTAAAACTGCAACTTCATGATGATGATTAAGACACGTTTGGGTATTGTTATCTTTTTGGTCAGTGTACGCTTGTTTCTGGCACAGTTCAGCCCCACTCTCCTCATGTGTAATATACAATTAGGCACTTTAAATCTGAATGGAGCAAGAGATGACATGAAAAGAGCTGCTGTGTTTAACTGGTTGAGCTGAAGAAAATAGATGTCTTGCTTGTGCAAGAAACACATAGCACAGCAGATAATGAAACTGAATGGAAGAAGGATTGGACTGGAAAATTGATTCTCAGTCATAAATCCAATATTAGTGGTGGGGTCGGGATTCTTTTCTCAGAGATTTTTTGCCATGCTCCCTCGAGGTAGAGGAAGTAGTCGAAGGCCGGCTACTGAAAGTACAGGGGCGCAGTATGACAACGCAACACTGGTTTTTATAAATGTTTATGGTCCAACCCTTGGCCCTGAAAGATTAGTTGTGTTTTTTTTTGGATGTGTTATCTGATGTTATTAGTAAATGTGACAGTGAGGAGTATTTATTTCTGGGAGGGGACTTTAACTGTACAGAGAATTGCAAGCTGGACAGGAACCATCAGGAACCACATCCTGCATCTCTTAGTCGGCTCACACGCTTGGTTAATTCGTGTGAACTGACAGATGTTTGAGAGCTTTTTATGGGACCCAGAGGCAGTACACAAGGACACAGCTAAAAGATAACGCACTATCCATGGCACGGCTTGATCGGTTTTATTGTTTTAAACATAATTTTAATGTGTTAAACACTGTAACAAACTTCCAGTTTGTTTCTCTGACCACTCTCTTGTACAGTGCTCGGTTGTCATACGAAGTGTTAAAACAAATAGTGCTTTCTGGCATTTTAACACAGGCCTCCTAAATGATAACAACTTTAGAGATGCTTTTAAGTTTTTCTGGGGCCAATATAGGAGCCGAAGGTCTGAATTTAGTTCTCTACAGCAATGGTGGGACATTGGCAGATTCCACAGGAGACAGAGGCCATGTAGAGGCTCTCAAATCCAGAAAGTCTACTTTGACTAGCCTGCTGGGTATTACAGCACAGGGGGCACTGGTCTGCTCACGCTTTCTGAACGCCACACATATGGGATGCTCCTTCTCACTTTTTCTTTAGTCTAGAGCGCAAGAAATGGGCAGAGAAAACCCATTCACTCTCTGCGTACTAACACTGGTGTGCAGCTGTCAGATTTTTCTGAGATTCTGAAATACGCAGCAGGGTTTTACAGTGACCTCTATAAGAGTGAATTCAGGCAGGATGTGCTGGGGGTTGAATCCTTCTATCATGGGCTAAAAAAGGTTGAGGTAGCACTCAATACCGACCTTGAGGCTCAACTGTCCCCTGAAGAACTCCATGACGCCCTGCAAAGTCTGGAAAGTGGCAAGGCACCTGGTATAGACGGGTTACCTGTTGACTTCTATAAGTCTTTTTGGCCGGTACTCGGAGGGGATTTGTTGACTGTACTGAGGAATAGTGCAACTGAGGGGCGATTGCCTCAGAGTAGCAGAAGGGCCGTCATTACTCTCTTGCCGAAGAAAGGGGGATCTGCAGGACATTAAGAACTGGCGGCCAGTGTCCCTGCTCTGCAACCGATTACAAGATCTTTTCTAAGGTGTTAGCAAACAGACTGAGAAAGGTGATGAAGGAGGTCATCCATGTTGACCAGACTTACTGTGTGCCCGGTAGGCTGACCACTGACAACATCACATTAATTAGGGACGTTTTGGACATCTCTAGTTCATTGGGAGTTGAAACTGGTCTCATTTCCATAGATCAGGAAAAGGCTTTTGACCAGGTTGAACACCAGCACTTGTGGGAATCAAGAAGGGATGTTCTTTGTCTGGAATGTTGTACTCCCTGTCCATTGAGGCCCCTGTTGCATAAATTGAGGTATGAGTTGTCTGGGGTTGCTTTTGCTGGTTGCGGCGCAACTTTTAAGCTATCTGCCTATGCCGATGATGTAGCTAGCTGTGTTTGTAAAGGACCGAAGAGATGTTGATGTCTTAGTAAAAAATGTCAACAAGTTTGGTCAGATATCTTCAGCTAGGGTAAACTAGGGAAAACGTGAGGCACTGATGGTAGGAGAGGGACTGCAGGATAAGCTCATGTTACCTGGGGGATTGACATGGAAAAGGGGAGGGATGAAATATCTGGGAGTGTTTGTGGGGAATGACACTTTTTCAAATAAGAATTGGGAGAATGTTTTGGAAAAAGTAGAAGGGCGTCTTAGGAAGTGGAAATGGATTCTACCCACAACTGTCATATAGGGGTCGCATGTTAGTATCAACAACCTGGTGTCATCAACGTTATGGCATCCATTAACATGCGTTGATCCTCCAACCAACCTCCTGGGCCAAGATTCAGGCTGTGCTGGTGATCTATTTCTGAGACAACTCTCACTGGATTCCTCAGAGTGTGCTGTACCTTCCTAAAGATGAAGCGGGGTCAAGGGCTGATCCATCTGGCCAGCAGAGGTGCAGCCTTCACCTCCAGTTCATTCAAAGATTGCTCACTGGGCCTAGAGATCTAGTGTGGCGACCAGCAGCCTGTGCAATACTTCAACGGTGTTGTGGACTCGGAATAGACTTGCCTTTTGTTCCTAATGGCTATTAAGAAACTCAGACCTCAACAGATTGCCTGGATTTTATCGTGGGCTCATGAGAGTGTGGAATATGTTCAAGAAGGAGAGAATGGGCTGTTCTGACTCTCTGAACTGGCTTCTAAAAGACCCGGTGGTGTATGGTGGGAGTATGGACACGTTCTGCGACATTGGACCCACTGTATCAAAGCTGTTCTGCCAGGCAAAGGTCGTCACGTTGGGTCAGGTGGTGGAGCTGGCTGGGCCCAATCTTGACAACGCTGCTGCACTAGCATCTCACCTGGGAGTGAAATCTACACGCCTCCTTAGTCGGGTACTGCTTAAGTGGACCGGTCAGCTCACAGCAATAGAACGGGGGCTTTTGACATCATACTGCAGTGGTTCTACTCATCCCAATTGTGAGGATCCATTTCCTGTTTTAAAAGGTTGTTCCTTATCTGAAAAATTGTATGGGGCCACTTTTGGATTTGGGAAGTGTTCTTAATGAGAGGCTGAATGTACTTAAAGGTAAGACCATGTATAATATGCTGGTAAAAGTCCTGAATAAAGAGAAACTGAGTGGTGGGACTGATACACCCTGGAGAGCCCAGCTGGGCTTGGGGGAGAATGTGAAGCCAGTCTGGAGGGGTTTATACAAACCACCATTAATTAAAAAGCTTGGTGGTCTGCAGTGGAGGGTCTTGCATGGCATAGTGGCGGTCAATGCTTTTGTTTCTGTGCTAGACCCTAATGTGAATGCAACTGTCCCTATTGTGCCCAGAGAGAAACAGTTTTTCATTGCTTTTCAGAATGTGTGAGGCTTACACCCCTGTTTCTGCTACTAGACCGCTTATTTAGATCATCTGGGGAAAGTTTCTGCAAACAGGATTTTATTTTTGGTTCCAAAGGCAAAGATGGCTGTCTATGTGAGCCGGAAAAGAGAATTAAAGAATGTGTAGTATGTCATGTTGAACTGGTGTTTAGCAGGATGTCCAGGCCAGGAGAAGAGTAGACTTCAATTATTACAAGGCGATGAAAGACCTGGACACATTCACAGCTGTGTGGTGTTATAAAGGGCTGCTGTGTGGTGTTATAAAGGGCTGCTGTGTGGTGTTATAAAGGGCAGCTGTGTGGTGTTATAAAGGGCTGCTGTGTGGTGTTATAAAGGGCTGCTGTGTGGTGTTATAAAGGGCAGCTGTGTTGTGTTATAAAGGGCTGCTGTGTGGTGTTATAAAGGGCTGCTGTGTGGTGTTATAAAGGGCTGCTGTGTGGTGTTATAAAGGGCTGCTGTGTGGTGTTATAAAGGGCGGCTGTGTGGTGTTATAAAGGGCGGCTGTGTGGTGTTATAAAGGGCTGCTGTGTGGTGTTATAAAGGGCTGCTGTGTGGTGTTATAAAGGGCTGCTGTGTGGTGTT
>NW_026611138.1:140623-148205 GCF_029633865.1 Lampris incognitus | reverse complement strand
AGGATAAATCAGCTATAAAACAAACCAACATGAGGATAAATCAGCTATAAAACATACCAACATGAGGATAAATCAGCTATAAAAACATACCAACATGAGGATAAATCAGCTATAAAACATACCAACATGAGGGACAAATCAGCTATAAAACAAACCCACATGAGGATAAATCAGCTATAAAACAAACCAACATGAGGATAAATCAGCTATAAAACAAACCAAACATGAGGATAAATCAGCTATAAAACATACCAACATGAGGATAAATCAGCTACATAGAAAGCTAACCAACATGAGGATAAATCAGCTATAAAACATACCAACATGAGGATAAATCAGCTATAAAACAAACCAACATGAGGATAAATCAGCTATAAAACAAACCAACATGAGGATAAATCAGCTATAAACAAACCAACATGAGGATAAATCAGCTATAAAACATACCAACATGAGGATAAATCAGCTATAAAACAAACCAACATGAGGATAAATCAGCTATAAAACAAACCAACATGAGGATAAATCAGCTATAAAACAAACCAACATGAGGATAAATCAGCTATAAAACAAACCAACATGAGGATAAATCAGCTATAAAACATACCAACATGAGGATAAATCAGCTATAAAACATACCAACATGGGATAATCAGCTATAAAACAAACCAACATGAGGATAAATCAGCTATAAAACATACAACATGAGGATAAATCAGCTATAAAACATACCAACATGAGGATAAATCAGCTATAAAACATACCAACATGAGGATAAATCAGCTATAAAACAAACCAACATGAGGATAAATCAGCTATAAAACATACCAACATGAGGATAAATCAGCTATAAAACAAACCAACATGAGGATAAATCAGCTATAAAACAAACAACAATGAGGATAAATCAGCTATAAAACATACCAACATGAGGATAAATCAGCTATAAAACATACCAACATGAGGATAATCAGCTATAAAACAACCAACATGAGGATAAATCAGCTATAAAACAACCAACATGAGGATAAATCAGCTATAAAACATACCAACATGAGGATAAATCAGCTATAAAACAAACCAACATGAGGATAAATCAGCTATAAAACATACCAACATGAGGATAAATCAGCTATAAAACATACCAACATGAGGATAAATCAGCTATAAAACATACCAACATGAGGATAAATCAGCTATAAAACATACCAACATGAGGATAAATCAGCTATAAAACATACCAACATGAGGATAAATCAGCTATAAAACATACCAACATGAGGATAAATCAGCTATAAAACAAACCAACATGAGGATAAATCAGCTATAAAACATACCAACATGAGGATAAATCAGCTATAAAACATACCAACATGAGGATAAATCAGCTATAAAACAAACCAACATGAGGATAAATCAGCTATAAAACATACCAACATGAGGATAAATCAGCTATAAAACATACAACATGAGGATAAATCAGCTATAAAACAAACCAACATGAGGATAAATCAGCTATAAAACAAACCAACATGAGGATAAATCAGCTATAAAACATACCAACATGAGGATAAATCAGCTATAAAACATACCAACATGAGGATAAATCAGCTATAAAACAAAGCAACATGAGGATAAATCAGCTATAAAACAAACCAACATGAGGATAAATCAGCTATAAAACAAACCAACATGAGGATAAATCAGCTATAAAACATACCAACATGAGGATAAATCAGCTATAAAACATACCAACATGAGGATAAATCAGCTATAAAACATACCAACATGAGGATAAATCAGCTATAAAACATACCAACATGAGGATAAATCAGCTATAAAACAAACCAACATGAGGATAAATCAATTATAAACAAACCAACATGAGGATAAATCAGCTATAAAACATACCAACATGAGGATAAATCAGCTATAAAACATACCAACATGAGGATAAATCAGCTATAAAACATACCAACATGAGGATAAATCAGCTATAAAACAAACCAACATGTGGATAAATCAGCTATAAAACAAAGCAACATGAGGATAAATCAGCTATAAAACAAACCAACATGAGGATAAATCAGCTATAAAACATACCAACATGAGGATAAATCAGCTATAAAACAAAGCAACATGAGGATAAATCAGACTATAAAACAAACCAACATGAGATAATCAGCTATAAAACAAACCAACATGAGGATAAATCAGCTATAAAACAAACCAACATGAGGATAAATCAGCTATAAAACAAACCAACATGTGGATAAATCAGCTATAAAACAAAGCAACATGAGGATAAATCAGCTATAAAACATACCAACATGAGGATAAATCAGCTATAAAACAAACCAACATGAGGATAAATCAGCTATAAAACATACCAACATGAGGATAAATCAGCTATAAAACAAACCAACATGAGGATAAATCAATTATAAACAAACCAAATGAGGATAAATCAGCTATAAAACATACCAACATGAGGATAAATCAGCTATAAACATACCAACATGAGGATAAATCAGCTATAAAACATACCAACATGAGGATAAATCAGCTATAAAACAAACCAACATGTGGATAAATCAGCTATAAAACAAAGCAACATGAGGATAAATCAGCTATAAAACAAACCAACATGAGGATAAATCAGCTATAAAACAAACCAACATGAGGATAAATCAGCTATAAAACAAACCAACATGAGGATAAATCAGCTATAAAACATACCAACATGAGGATAAATCAGCTATAAAACAAACCAACATGAGGATAAATCAGCTATAAAACAAACCAACATGAGGATAAATCAGACTATAAAACAAACCAACATGAGGATAAATCAGCTATAAAACAAACCAACATGAGGATAAATCAGCTATAAAACAAACCAACATGAGGATAAATCAGCTATAAAACATACCAACATGAGGATAAATCAGCTATAAAACAAACCAACATGAGGATAAATCAGCTATAAAACATACCAACATGAGGATAAATCAGACTATAAAACAAACCAACATGAGGATAAATCAGCTATAAAACATACCAACATGAGGATAAATCAGACTATAAAACATACCAACATGAGGATAAATCAGCTATAAAACATACCAACATGAGGATAAATCAGCTATAAAACATACCAACATGAGGATAAATCAGCTATAAACAAACCACATGAGGATAAATCAGCTATAAAACAAAGCAAGAACGATTATCTGAAACACCTGAACGCTGAAATCAAAACTCAGAACAAACCAGAAGTCTATCGGGCCCTAAAAACAAACTATGAGTTGGAGGATGACCTCTGAACTGTCAGAGACAGGAAGCAGCGACAGACCCTCACCAAACACAGGCCCCTGACCACAGTCTCGCCACTGAACAGGGGAGACACAAAAAGACGTGGCTGCCAGAAGAGCTTTGAACATGTGGTCGGTGCATGAGAGATGAGGTGGAGGCAGAGGGGCACCTCCTCCTTAAATGTGACAGATTTGAAAACAGCGCCGGGCTTTTGTCCAGGAGCTGGAACACGTGACTCCAGAGTAGCAGGACATGGAGGACACAGGTAAGCTGTGGGGGGTCCTGGAGGGGGGCAGCAGCAAGATTTATAATTTCCTGCCACAACCTGAGAGACAGTGGGGGACGGCACCTTATTGCTACTGTTGTTGTTGGATATCATAATCATTGTTGTGTTGTTGTTATCATAATCATTGTTGTGTTGTTGTTATCATAATCATTGTTGTGTTGTTGTTATCATAATCATTTGTTGTGTTGTTGTTATCATAATCATTGTTGTGTTGTTGTTATCATAATCATTGTTGTGTTGTTGTTATCATAATCATTGTTGTTGTTGCTGTTATCATAATCATTGTTGTGTTGCTGTTATCATAATCATTGTTGTTGTTGCTGTTATCATAATCATTGTTGTGTTGTTGTTATCATAATCATTGTTGTGTTGTTTGTTATCATAATCATTGTTGTGTTGTTGTTATCATAATCATTGTTGTGTTGTTGTTATCATAATCATTGTTGTTGTTGTTGTTATCATAATCATTGTTGTGTTGTTGTTATCATAATCATTGTTGTGTTGTTGTTATCATAATCATTGTTGTTGTTGTTGTTATCATAATCATTGTTGTGTTGTTATTATCATAATCATTGTTGTGTTGTTGTTATCATGATCATTGTTGTGTTGTTGTTATCATAATCATTGTTGTGTTGTTGTTATCATAATCATTGTTGTTGTTGCTGTTATCATAATCATTGTTGTGTTGTTGTTATCATAATCATTGTTGTGTTGTTGTTATCATAATCATTGTTGTGTTGTTGTTATCATAATCATTGTTGTTGTTGCTGTTATCATAATCATTGTTGTGTTGTTGTTATCATAATCATTGTGTTGTTGTTATCATTATCATTGTTGTGTTGTTGTTATCATAATCATTGTTGTGTTGTTGTTATCATAATCATTGTTGTGTTGTTGTTATCATAATCATTGTTGTTGTTGCTGTTATCATAATCATTGTTGTGTTGTTGTTATCATAATCATTGTTGTTGTTGCTGTTATCATAATCATTGTTGTGTTGTTGTTATCATAATCATTGTTGTGTTGTTGTTATTATAATCATTGTTGTGTTGTTGTTTCATGTCATTGTTGTGTTGTTGT
Source organism: Lampris incognitus (assembly GCF_029633865.1). Taxonomy (NCBI): domain Eukaryota; kingdom Metazoa; phylum Chordata; class Actinopteri; order Lampriformes; family Lampridae; genus Lampris; species Lampris incognitus. The sequence goes on along the minus strand of NW_026611138.1, from coordinate 143,524 downwards.
TATCATAATCATTCGTTGTTGTTGCTGTTATCATAATCATTGTTGTGTTGTTGTTATCATAATCATTGTTGTTGTTGCTGTTATCATAATCATTGTTGTGTTGTTGTTATCATAATCATTGTTGTGTTGTTGTTATCATAATCATTGTTGTTGTTGCTGTTATCATAATCATTGTTGTGTGTTGTTATCATAATCATTGTTGTTGTTGCTGTTATCATAATCATTGTTGTGTTGTTGTTATCATAATCATTGTTGTGTTGTTGTTATCATAATCATTGTTGTTGTTGCTGTTATCATAATCATTGTTGTGTTGTTGTTATCATAATCATTGTTGTTGTTGCTGTTATCATAATCATTGTTGTGTTGTTATCATAATCATTGTGTTGTTGTTATCATAATCATTGTTGTTGTTGCTGTTATCATAATCATTGTTGTGTTGTTGTTATCATAATCATTGTTGTGTTGTTGTTATCATAATCATTGTTGTTGTTGCTGTTATAATCATTGTTGTGTTGTTGTTATCATAATCATTGTTGTGTTGTTGTTATCATAATCATTGTTGTGTTGTTGTTATCATAATCATTGTTGTTGTTGCTGTTATCATAATCATTGTTGTGTTGTTGTTATCATAATCATTGTTGTGTTGTTGTTATCATAATCATTGTTGTGTTGTTGTTATCATAATCATTGTTGTGTTGTTGTTATCATAATCATTGTTGTGTTGTTGTTATCATAATCATTGTTGTTGTTGCTGTTATCATAATCATTGTTGTGTTGTTGTTATCATAATCATTGTTGTGTTGTTGTTATCATAATCATTGTTGTGTTGTTGTTATCATAATCATTGTTGTTGTTGCTGTTATCATAATCATTGTTGTGTTGTTGTTATCATAATCATTGTTGTGTTGTTGTTATCATAATCATTGTTGTGTTGTTGTTATCATAATCATTGTTGTTGTTGCTGTTATCATAATCATTGTTGTGTTGTTGTTATCATAATCATTGTTGTGTTGTTGTTATCATAATCATTGTTGTGTTGTTGTTATCATAATCATTGTTGTGTTGTTGTTATCATAATCATTGTTGTGTTGTTGTTGGATATCATAATCATTGTAATGTTGTTGTTATCATAATCATTGTTGTGTTGTTGTTATCATAATCATTGTTGTGTTGTTGTTATCATAATCATTGTTGTGTTGTTGTTATCATAATCATTGTTGTGTTGTTGTTATCATAATCATTGCTGTTGTTGCTGTTATCATAATCATTGTTGTGTTGTTGTTATCATAATCATTGTTGTGTGTTGTTATCATAATCATTGTTGTGTTGTTGTTATCATAATCATTGTTGTTGTTGCTGTTAATCATAATCATTGTTGTGTTGTTGTTATCATAATCATTGTTGTGTGTTGTTATCATAATCATTGTTGTGTTGTTGTTATCATAATCATTGTTGTTGTTGCTGTTATCATAATCATTGTTGTGTTGTTGTTATCATAATCATTGTTGTGTTGTTGTTATCATAATCATTGTTGGTTGTTGTTCTCAAAATCATTGTTGTTGTTGCTGTTATCATAATCATTGTTGTGTTGTTGTTATCATAATCATTGTTGTGTGTTGCTTGTTATCATAGATCATTGTTTGTTGTTGTTATCATAATCATTGTTGTGTTGTTGTTATCTAATCATTGTTGTGTTGCTGTTATCATAATCATTGTTGTGTTGTTGTTATCATAATCACTTGTTGTGTTGCTGTTATCATAATCATTGTTGTGTTGCTGTTATCATAATCATTGTTGTGTTGTTGTTATCATAATCATTGTTGTGTTGCTGTTATCATAATCATTGTTGTGTTGCTGTTATCATAATCATTGTTGTGTTGTTGTTATCTTAATCATTGTTGTGTTGCTGTTATCATAATCATTGTTGTGTTGTTGTTATCATAATCATTGTTGTTGTTGCTGTTATCATAATCATTGTTGATGTTGTTGGTATCATAATCATTGTTGTTGTTGTTGTTGTTATCATAATCATTGTTGTGTTGTTGTTATCATAATCATTGTTGTGTTGTTGTTATCATAATCATTGTTGTGTTGTTGTTATCATGATCATTGTTGTGTTGTTGTTATCATAATCATTGTTGTTGTTGCTGTTATCATAATCATTGTTGTGTTGTTGTTATCATAATCATTGTTGTGTTGTGTTGTTGTCTGACATGCTTTGGCAGTATGTACAAAACGTATGTCATGCCAATAAAGCAAATATTGAATTGAATTGAATTGAGAGAGAGAAAGAGAGAGAGAGAGAGAGAGGGAGAGAGAGAGGAGAGATGAGAGAGAGAGAGAGAGGGAGAGAGAGAGGGAGAGAGAGAGAGAGAGAGAGAGAGAGAGAGAGGGAGAGAGAGAGGGAGAGAGAGGAGAGAGAGAGAGAGAGAGAGAGAGAGAGGGAGAGAGAGAGAGAGAGTGAGAGAGAGAGAGAGGGAGAGAGAGAGGGTGAGAGAGAGAGAGAGAGGGAGAGAGAGAGGGAGAGAGGGAGAGGGTGAGAGAGAGAGAGAGAGAGAGAAGAGAGAGAGAGAGAGAGAGAGAGCGTATGTGTGGCCATATTTGTGCTTTATATAAACCGGCGGAAGCCTCGGGGGGTCGCAGACTTCTTGTATTTTGCCTTTTTTGACTCAGATTTGTGTTTAGATGCTCGCCGTTACTAATACTCATGTGTGCCTTGACTGAGAAAGCCTCGGCTGTTCCCCCCGTCTGCCAGGTGGGGCGGCAGAACCACGCGCATTCCTTGAGGCAGGGTGGCGTGGCTGCAATACATCACGCCACCACACGATGGCAGTACTAGATCGGAAGAAAAAGCCGGGCCCTCAGCCGTTGCCTTCCTTCTTCTTCTTTTTTTTTTTTTAA
>NW_026611138.1:125623-135623 GCF_029633865.1 Lampris incognitus | reverse complement strand
CCAGCATGCTTTAAACTTCGCAGTCGTCCGATCCGGATTTATTATACACCACCACGTCCCATTAGTGGGCTCTTATTCAAATCAGAGTAGCCGATTTGAATACTGGCGCGACTGGGGTGGAGGGGGCCTTGGGTGAACGGACACAATTAAAGACGAACCCGAAGAGTCAATGGGAATTCATCAAAAGTATAATAACTCAAAAGTACAATAAACCCCCAAAACGCGCACAAAGGCCGAGGCGAGCGCGGCCTGCGCCAAAACCTCGCGTCAGCTGCGCCGCCCGCGCTTCCGCGCGGGAAGGCCCCTCGCTCGACATCACGGCGCATGCGTAATGACTCACTTTGTCGCCCAAGCTGCGCCTTTATGCCATCAAAGGGAAACGGCGCGTCTGGGAAGCGCCGATGATAAAACAATAGAGCGGGGATGCTGTGTGTGTGTGTGTGTGTGTGGGGGGGGGGGGGGGGGTACGCGCGCGCGCGCGCGCGGTTTGCGGCTGACGCAAAGGTCTGAGATTGTGACCCATGATGAATCAGCCGAAGCGTCTGTTTCTCACGAACGTGGTCTCTATTGGCAACCATTGCGCGCGCGTGCGCGTGCGCGTCACCTCGGACGGACGGAGGGGGTTGGCGGTGGTGGTGTGTGTGTGTGTGTGTGTGTGTGTGTGTCACCTCGGACGGACGGAGGGGGTTGGTGGTGGTGGTGGTGGTGGCGGTGGTGTGTGTGTGTGGGGGGGGGGGAAGGGGGTCTCGGGGCGGATAATGAACTTGAGTTATCTCATCACGAGTCTGAAAAAGTCTCTCGGATCCGGGTTCCCATGCATAGCGGAGAGAAAAACGGGGCCATTGTACGCGATCCGCAGCCTATTAACCGCACTGGCAGCGGCTTCCCAGGCAGCCTCGTGGCTCGCCCCTGGTTACCAAGCATCCTCCCGGCTTTGTGGACCTGAAGGAGAGGACGCATATCATTAAACCGCTGCAATTCGTGCATATATAATCCGTTTCAGGACATCCTGACATTAATGGACGGGCGATAAACACAACTTTGTTTGCGCGAGCGATGAATGAGATGACGTGCGCGCAGGAAGATTACAGGCTCGCATATAATTACGCCGGGGGAAGATTCCTCATCGGCTAGAAACAATTAACTCATGTGATCTCTTGTGCGATTATCGTGACAATTAGCCGAGCCGTCTGAGTGTGGTCCGGCAGACTGTGCGGCGGGCGGAAAAGTTTCGGCTGCGGACGCCGACCTTTCCACCACCACCACCACCACCGCGGGTTCCGTTAGAGGAGGCCAGGTGCGGCGGCGCGCCGACCAGCCGAGGAAAGGAAGTCCTGCACACGTGGGCGACCGAAAGGTAAAACCAACCCCCAAACAAAACCGGAGACTTTAATGGGTCGACATTTAAACAGGCCTTTATAGAAACGTCCCCCCTCTAGAATCGGACGGAACACTTGCAAAATAAGGGGTCCGGGAATCCCCCCCCCCCGCGCGCGAGTGGGGCTGAGGGCCACGCGCGAGCTAGAAGTTGCAATAATAACCTTGGCGGCTGCGGTGCGTGGTGCTGTGCGTCGCTGCCGGGGAGGGGGAGGGAGGGGGAGGGGGGGAGGCTGCGAGAGAGACAGGTCTATACGTTGTAATTACGCCGCTTAACTTGCATAATGTGGAGAATCTCCGAGGGTGGGGGCTGTGTTACCTCACGGACTCGCACGGGGGGGGCGGGCCTTGGACATCGTATATGGTTTTACGCAAATGAGATATAAACCATTTGGAGTTGGCACGCAGCGGAGACGCGGCGAGGCGGGCAGCTCCGACTACCCCCCCCCCTTCTTCTTTTTGTTGAGGGGGCAGAAGGGGGTCCGCGGATGTGGAGTACGGGGGTAGCGACCGAGACCGGCAGGACCGCTTCCACACCACAAATGGATGGCGCCGCGCGCGCGACGTCACGACGACCCAGCGCCGCCACAAAAGCTGAGGACCCGCTCGTGAATATGCTCATTTGGTCTCCGGCACGCGGGGCGACCAGACCCTCCCGGTGGTTATGAGACGGATCCCGACGCAACCCCCCCCCCCCGCGCGCCATCCACCCCCACCCGTCTGCAGCCGAGGAGGACAGAGTAAGAACACTACGACACGTACACGCTGTTTTGTGGTTCGAATCCGCGGCTCTAAAAAACAACAACAAAAAATCGCGCAAAAGCAGCGCGATAGCGCGTGGGGCGATAGCGCGTGTGGGGATAGCGCGCGTGCGTGTGTGTGTGTGTATGTGTGTGTGTGCAGGACTGTGCCGTTCTGATGCGGTGCAGCATCAAGTCCTCTTAACCCGCAGGCCCAGTGGGTGTCACAGTGAGCGTGCGTGCAGCGGATTTCGTCCCGGTCGTGCTCGTGCTATTTTAAACACGGCGCGAGGGCTGCGCGGACCGCGCGCAGGAAACAGGCAAGCCTGTGGGCCGAGAGGCTGCACGCATGCGAAGCATGTGCGCGGACGAGCTCTGCGATAGGCTCCACAGCTCCACTCGCAGGGCTGCCGCGCGGGTCCGTCTTGAGACCGGGTCTGCTGAACACGTGAGCACCGCGGCGCAGGACATCCCGCCCGCGCGCCCCCCTCGAGCCGCTCGCTGACGGCGGTCTTAAAGCATGTATATGGTCACCACGGGTCGTAGGTGACCCGCGCTCTCTCCCACTGTCGCTCATCCTCTCGCTCTCTCGTGTTCGCGCGCGCTCTCCCTTTTCTCTGTTTCTCGCGCGCGCGCGAGCGCTGTGTCTCTCTCTCGCGCCGCTGTCTCTCTCTGCCCAGATTTACCGTATATATCAGATTTTGGGGGATAAAATAAATCGGTTGGCCTGACACCTCTGCTTATCGTCCAGCCCCAAAGCCCTTCTGCGCGCTCGTCTCGTTCACTCAGATACGAACGGGAATGAGCACTGTTACGTAAGTTCATGCGCTGTCGATACATAATGTAGGCCAAAGTACTACTGCATATACTCCCGAGATATATACAATTGTGACTTGTGCAAAAGATTTACAGCAAGACTTTATTTTGGGGGGGGGGTGTCAGTCAAAATGTCAATTGTGCCCATGCAGGCCCGTATATTAGTGTACTAACAGTGGGTCCAACGTGCCCATATATAAAATAGGCTAACGTATCACTGCATATACTTATCTGTATCTATATCTATATCTATCTATCTATCTATCTATCTATCTATCTATCTATCTATCTATATATATAATTGTGACTTATGCAAAAGATTTATAGCAAGACTTTATTTTGAGGGGGGGTGTCAGTCAAAATGTCAATTGTGCCCATACAGGCCCGTATATTACTGTACTAACAGTGGGTCCAACGTGTCCATATATAAAATAGGCTAACGTATCACTGCATATACTTATCTATATCTTTATCTATATCTATAATTGTGACTTATGCAAAAGATTTATAGCAAGACCTTATTTTGGGGGGGGGGTGTCAGTCAAAATGTCAATTGTGCCCATGCAGGCCCGTATATTAGTGTACTAACAGTGGGTCCAACGTGTCCATATATAATGCAGGCTAACGTATTACTGCATACTTATCTATATCTATCTATCTATCTATCTATCTATCTATCTATCTATCTATCTATCTATCTATCTATCTATATATATATATATATATATATATATATAATTGTGACTTATGCAAAAGATTTACAGCAAGACTTTATTTTGGGGGGGGGTGTCAGTAAAAATGTCAATTGTGCCCATACAGGCCCATATATTAGTGTACTAACAGTGGGTCCAACGTGTCCATATATAATGCAGGCTAACGTATTACTGCATATACTTCAATATACATATATATATATAATTGTGACTTGTGCAAAAGATTTACAGCAAGACTTTATTTTGAGGAGGAGGAGGAGGGGGGTGTCAGTCAAAACGCCCATTGTGCCCACGCAGGCCCGTATATTAGTGTGCTACCAGTGGGTCCAACGTGTCCATATGGGCCCCGTCGCGTCGCAGCTGAGGAGCAGGGGGCCTCCCTCCACCCGTATTGTTCTCGTGAGCAGTCAGAAGGTCGCCGGCTCGCGCGGGGGGGGGGGGGATGCAGCGATGACGGCCAGGCCCGGAGAAGCCCGCGCGCGGGTCCACGCGGGCTCTCGGCGACACGGGATTACCACGCGAAGCGAAGCAAAGGCGCTTTTCGGGACCTCTTACGTAAGGCCGAGTTAATCTTTGTGAGAGGGAATTCAAATCTCTCATGCAGATTTTCTTGCCCTCTTTGTGTGTGTGTGTGTGTGTGTGTGTGTGTGTGCCCATAACCTCCGTCCTTCCCGTATTGAGCGTCACAGCGGCTCGTCCCGGCGTCCTCCCCTCTGGTCCGCGCTGCAGCCCGTCACGTCATTACCGAGGCGACGTCTGGCAAACGGAAGTGGCCTCTCTTGAGTAATCAAGTTTCCGTGGCTGATTATCTTGCTCATTACCACCGGTATGCAAATATCCGATTACTGCATTTTTTTTGGTGTGTGTGTGGAATAAATCGGACCTAGAATGTGGCTGACTGTACACACACACACACACACACACACACACACACACGTGTGTGTGTGTGTGTGTGTGTGTGTGTGTGTATAGGACCTTGTGTGCACACACTGACCACTGCAGTACCAGCGGGCCTACTCACGTGACTTCAACGGCTTGGCAATCCGGGAAAAAAAAAACACACACACACCAAAAATAGACACGTGTGACGTCATGCACGGCGCGTACTATCAACTCGCGACGCCGATCCTCTCTATGAGCAGGTGAGCGCAGTGCCGCGGACGCGGAGGAGGCGACGAGTCTCGAGACGAGCGAGCCGCGCGGCTGTGCAGCGACGCTTGGTATAAACCACGTGGTGCTTCCGGGCCAGACCTCACAGGGCGGACTCCGCAGAACCACTCAAGGCGTTTAGCAGGGAACGAAAATTGGTTTCCTATAGTGTGTGTGTGTGTGCATGAACATGCATGTGTGTGAATGTGTTTGTCTGTATATATATATATATATATATATATATATATATATATGTGTGTGTGTGTGTGTGATTGGTTTGCTAGATAATAGATAGATGGAGGGGAGGGGAGCGGAGGGGGGGGGTCATTCGGATTAGCTATTTGGACGAGTTTCTCAGCCAACAATAATACTTAATTTGAATGTAAGAACAGGAGGAGCAGCCTGCGGTGTTGTTGCAACCAGTCAGACATATTTGGGCTTTTCTCCTGTATTTCTATTTCTTTTTGGTGGGCATTGCTGCACCTGCCGTGAAGACCCAACTCCAAAGTCACGTTTCTTCTTCTTCTTCTTCTTGTGTGTGTGTGTGTGTGTTTCTTTTCAGAGCATCTCTCAAAAGCATCAGTGGAAAAGCATCAGGCTGGTCCAGGTGAATAATCGTACACGGACAGGCTGCCGTTAGCACACACACACACACACACACACACACACACACACACACACACACACACACACACACACACACACACACACACAGCCGCCAGCAAGCGATTACTATAGGAATTTAACGATACACACTTGGATGTGTGTCTGCTCAACAACAAAAAAGAAAACATAGAAGAAAAGAAGTAGGCTTAAACATCGGGCGATATCCTTAACTTGGGTTATTCACTGGTTTGCATCTCTCTCTCTCTCTCTCTCTCCATCCATCCATCCATTATCCCAACCTATCTATATATCTCGCACGCGCACACGCGCGCGCGCGCGGAGCAGCACGCTGCGTGGAACTAATTGATTACGTCTGCAAATCAGTCTGAAATCCTTTCGGGGTCCTTTTGTCGACGCCGCTCAGATTTCGCACCGCTTTTACACACGCCGGTCTCGCACAACGGCGCCCGTGCCGCCCGAGCACAGCTCCTCGTGCGTTGCTCCCGTTCGGCATCCTCACTTGTACACCACGTGACCCCCGTCCGCGTGCATACAGTAGGACGCAGCGTCCGCGGCCACTCAACCCGCAAGGCTCCATAGACCCCATATATATGATATATATATATGATATAGGCTGTGGGTTGATATATATATATGATATATATATCATATATATATGATATATAATATAGGCTGTGGGTTGATATATATGATATATATATATATATAGCATATATATATAAACCCACAGCCTATATTATATATCATACATATCATATATGTGATATATATATGATATATAATATAGGCGGTGGGTTGATATATATGGTATATATCACATATATGATATATATATCATATATATGATACATATATGATATATATATCATATATATATATATCAACACACAGACTTCAGCGGATACCCGACGCTGCAGATCCGTTTCCCCGTTGTTAAACAGTGGACAGGCACACTTCACAACCCCTCCTCTTGTTCTGTTGGATTCGCATTAATTCACAAACACGTTAAAACCCTGAAATTAGCACCTGTAACCCGACCACCCAAATATATCGACTAAAAGATTTACCAAAATCTTTTTTTTTTTACCGAAACATGTTTTACATTGTTATTATAATCATTATCATTACTATTATTATTACTACTAATATTATTATTATTATCACGTTGTTTTTGTCTAAACAGCCACCATCAAAAACTTAGAAGATAATTTGGAAATGATAATATTAAAGGACTTGTAAATATTTCCAGAGATTATATAATAAAAAAAAATGTATGAATCCTTAATTTACTGTTTGTAAGTCTAATTGTATGATAGTAAAAGTGAAGTCATCTAAAGAAGAGGTTTACAGGCTGCCATCTGAATTAACGTGCTCAGGCCTCCCTGGCGTCGTTCACTCGCAACAAATGATCCACTTGTTTTGTTTTGTGTTGTTTTGTGTTGACAGCCAGGAAACAACAGATCCCGCGAAAAGAAGAAGGGTTTCACTTTCCACCGGTGTGCATTTATTCGCATTACTCCGTCGCCTTGCAGAATGGCTGCCAGGAACACTCTCGTGTCATGGCATCTCGCTTGCGTCATATTCGTACGACGTGTAAATAAGACGTCGTCAGTATTGTTGTCGGTTATTAATTTTCAAAAAACTTTTCAATTTACAATCATTTCGAAACAAACGTCAAAACGCCTTACACACGGTCTTTCTTACGTCCACTGACTTTGTGGAAGGTTTCACGCGCGCACGCACGCGCGCACGCACTAGCATGTGCCAAGCAAAGAGATAAAAATGGTTCTTGATTTTTATGCCGTGAAAATGTGTGCGCACGCGCGCATTGGCTGTGTGTGAGAGAGAGTGTGTTGAGCTTAATGAGACATCACACCTCACAGCATTAATTGAAAGGGAGCCGTACACGTGACGTCATCGCCACCGCTAAACGCTATTTTTGAAAACTGCGGTGTATAGAAAATAAAGGAAAACGCTTTTCGAAGACGGACACACGATAGATATAGATAAATATATCGATAGAGAGACAAATAGATAGATAGATAGACAGACAGACAGATAGATAGACAGACAGATAAATAGATAGATAGATAGATAGATAGATAGATAGATAGATAGATAGATAGATAGATAGATAGATAGATAGATAGACAGATAGACTGACTGACAGATAAATAGATAGATAGATAGACAGACAGACAGATAAATAGATAGACAGACAGACAGACAGACAGACAGATAAATAGATAGACAGACAGATAAATAGATAGACAGACAGATAAATAAATAGATAGATAGACAGATAGACTGACTGACAGATAAATAGATAGATAGATAGATAGACAGACAGACAGATAAATAGATAGATAGATAGATAGACAGACAGACAGATAAATAGACAGACAGACAGACAGATAAATAGATAGACAGACACAGATAAATAGATAGATAGATAGACAGACAGACAGACAGATAAATAGATAGACAGACAGATAGACAGACAGATAGATAAATAAATAAATAGATAGATAGACAGACAGATAAATAGATAGAAAGATAGATAGACAGATAAATAGACAGATCTATCAAGTCAGCTCCACGTTAAGGAACCTTTAACAGCTACTTGCTGGTGCCTCAAGTAAATAAGAATGGAAACAAAATAATTTCTAGATGCACTTAATTGCTAATATAAATCAAAAACACACAAAATCAACACATCCCAGTATGTGGCACAAGAAGCTGAACGAGAACATGTTCCACCCATATCGTCTCTGGCCAGTTCACAAGCCTTATTACAGTCACACTCGCCACACGTGTGGGGCTTCTCACAAATTCCCACCAGCGCCCGTTCGGGTGTAATTCCCTCTCCGACCGCTGCGTGTTTGCTATGGCGGCGTGGCGCTGTTCGTCCGGTCGCCACGGGAAGAACGTGTCTGTATGCATGTATGTACGTACGTATGTATGTACGTATATACGTCCTTCGATTTTCTCGACTATCGCTCACTTCCTTGGGTCCCCAGCAACACAGCCGCCACGTGTGAAGTCGATCGGACGAACGGTCGCCGAGGAAATCGGACCGCCGGACAGACAGACCCCTTCCATTTCAGTTAGGACGTTTCTCTCAACCACGTATTAAATTGTTTTCTCTCGACAAGCCATCCCATAATAGCAACACAAAACACAGCCCGGAGCTCTGTGACCGGGAGCCCGGTCTTCCCATGCGTCCCGTGGCGCCGAACGGCTTCTTCACGATGACGGTCTTTGCGAACATCGGAGCGAATCAAAACTGCATTTTTGGCAGTAAGGGCCTGCAAAAGGAGCACAAAAGCACTGCAAAAGGTTGTGATTGTGGAATTTATGTGAAGGAAAGCTGAAAATGCATGCACGAATACACAGCTACAGTATTGCACAACGCCTATTATTAAAATGTGTGCAGGAAACCTTCTCGGGGGGCTTCTGGCTAGATCCACGGTCCTTTTAGAGGCATTTCGTGGATAATTCACCTTAACATCATTTCATCTTTGCCTTGGCTACAGCTGATGGCCTCATAAACATTTGTGTTGCTTTCTGGAGTCATTACATACTTGGTAGAAATGCATTGTTTTGATATATATATATAATGTGCAAGCCCCCATAACCATAACTGTTCGGGCAACACTCATCTCCGTCGTTTCACTGAGGTTTCTTTAAATCCACAATACATCGCCGTTAAGTAAACGAATCCAGGTTAAGGGTCATCGGCTCCTCGTGCGAAGCGAAACGCCTTTTCCCGCCAGAGTGTTTCAGCACCTGGGATACCAACACCGGATGACGCTCATTTGGAAAGAGCCTTTTTGGGGTGGGGTGGGGGGGGTGTAAATTAGCCCTCAGACTGTTTTATATGTCCTTCTTTGTCCATACAGGTGTTTCCAGATGTGTGTGTGTGTGTGTGTCGGTGGCCGGGGGCTGTGTGAGCGGCAGGCCAGAGGGGTTGTCTGTTATCTTTGGTTATCTAGCTGTATGAGTGATGTACATTCTTCATAAAGCTAGATAACCGAAAGTAACAAGAATCCCATTACACGCCTGCAAGGCCTTCGTCCCTTCTGCCCGGACACAAAGAGAAGGAAAAAGAAAAAGAGACGAGAGAAACAACAACAACAACAACAACAACAACAACAACAACAAAGGAACGAGAGCGAACGCAGGACAGAAAAGGGACAGAGAGAGGAAAACACACCAAGCCAGACGGACGTGGCTCACCGACGACATGAAGGTACACTTGTGACACAATGTTGCAACACTCCTTAGGAAGTTAATCCATTTGATCATTATTGTTTCAATGTATCCTTTTTTCATGCGGCTAGTGCATGGGCTGTGTGTGTGTGTGTGTGTGTGTGTGGGGGGGGGGTTGTAACAGGGCCGATCGTTGTGTAGATTGTCACAATACAGATGCTCCCACCCACACGCAGTACACTTGATGTGGCCCTTGTGTAGACAATGTGGATGTGTACGTGTTGGTGCAATGTGCAGGTCTTTCCGGAGCTGGAATGCAAAGTGTGTGTGTGTGTGTGTGTGTGTGTCAGGTTTTTCTATCCTAAT
>NW_026611138.1:100623-120623 GCF_029633865.1 Lampris incognitus | reverse complement strand
CCCCCCCCCCCCCCCCGAGCCTTGTTTGTGCAGGAAGGGGATATGTGTATTCGAAAAAAAGGCAAGGTGTTACCGTCTTTTTCTGCCGAGGACACTTTTTCACTCCGTCTTTCTCGCTCTGGCGAGTGACGCCGTACTTTCTCCTTACGCCCTGCCAACCACACAACAACAACACACACACACACACACACACACACACACACAAAAAGAGATTTCCCATCACATTTCTTTTTCCCTTGCTCTCTTTCTTTCTTTCTTGTGCCTTCGCTCGTTGACTTAATTTTATTCTTTTGGTTTTTTCCCAGCCTTGATTCTCAGATGGTTGGTTCTGATTTGTATGCATTTGCATAATGAATGTCATTTGCATGCTTAGGGGCAGACCATACCATGAGAATGGCTGTGTTGGTTGTTTGTGTGTGTGTGTGTGTGTGTGTGTGTGTGTGTGTGTGTGTGTGTGTGTGTGTGTGTGGTATATATCAGGCATATGCAAATGCAAACAGCACAGTGGTACACAAACAGATCATTACAATGTGTTGTTTCAGGCCCATGCGGTTTGTACTTGACTTCTCCGGCATGTGTGAATGCTCGCCATCGTGGGAGTTGGCGTGCTCCCGCGTGAGGAGAACGCCAACTGTACGTGCGGGGTTGAACGCCAGCCGGCGGTCTGACAGTCTTCCCCCCCCCCCCCTTTGCCTCGGTTTTCCTCCGTCCTGGTTACTGTTCGGCGACACACCAGCTAGAAGAATGAAAAGCGGGAGACTCCCCTCCTCGATCCCATAATCCTTCTCTCCTCTAACCCCTCCCTTGCCAGCCTGTCCTCTTCTCCCCGCGCACACGGCAAGTCACAGCCCTGCCACCATCTTAGGTGTGAAGACTGGCACAAAATGGCAGCTGAGGAGAGGGAACGCGGACAGCCGGCGCGGTACCTTCCCCCCACCTCACACCGGCCCCGCTGCTTCCCGCGCCATTGGCCGCCTCGAGACAGTGTTAATTACTGCCAGTGTGTTAATTGTATAGATCGCCTCAAGAGACACACGGGACGGGGGGACGGGGACGGGGGGGGGGGGATGTGATCGCGGGGAATCGTGAAGCGCCAGTTGCTTTGAATGTCTTGCAAGCTGGCACTTTTAAGGGCAGCTGCGGCCGTCGTGGCGCTTTCGCCGTGCCTCTCGGAAGGCGGCACACACCGCGACGCTCGGCCATTTTGTGAATATTTGAGACGCATGAAAATAATGATAATAAAAAAAAAAATAAAAAAAAAACAACAGCGAAAAAAAAAAACCCGCCTTTCTCTCGCCTGCCTGGTTTCAGCGAGAAGCACTCGGTCGTCTGGAGGTGGTGTTTTTTTTTTTTTTTAATTACTAACAATTATGAATGTTGCAACATTGGAGGTAACCTTCGATGTGAGGGGTGAAAATGTTGCAACACTGGAGGTAACCTTCGATGTGAGGGGTGAAAATGTTGCAACACTGGAGGTAACCTTCGATGTGAGGGGTGAAAATGTTGCAACACTGGAGGTAACCTTCGACGTGAGGGGTGAAAATGTTGCAACACTGGGGGTAACCTTCGACGTGAGGAGTGAAACGACATTTTGCCGGCGACGTACGCCGAGATGGCGTCGTGCGGTCGCGTGACACGTAAACACACCGTGCACACGCTCGCGTCCGCACAGACACGACCGGTACCGGCAGAGCGGTCGACGTCGGCACGTGACGGGGTCTCCGCGTGGGATTATGACTGCACAGTTTCATCCAACGTGCAGCCATACTGGCTCCCAGAACAGAGCTGGCTGTACGGCATCCGTGTCGTTTTCGGACACGGTCGCCTTTTAAGTTTCATTTGAATTCAGAGAAGAAGAAAAAAAAAAAACAACCGAAAGAGGAAGTTTTCAATTTCTCTCGTTCCCCAAATCTTTTGAAATCAAATATTGAGTAAGACCACTTGTTCAGATGCTGTTTTGTGACCTGAAGGATGAGCCTATCGTTCTCCCCGGGGGCATCGAAATCCCGGGGACGCACACCTGAGTGTGTGCCTGAGTGTGTGTCTGAGTGTGTGTGTGTGCAAGAGAAAGGAGGGGGAGGAAGAGATTGCTGTGAATGAATGAGTGAGAGAGAGGCTGAGAAGGAAGGAGGGGGGGCAGACAGACAAGGAGAGGGAGCCTGCGACAGTGAGGTCTCAATAGTGAGAGGCCTTCTTTGTGTTTCTGTGCGAGGTTTATTTTGGGGGGGGGGGGTATTAAGACGGGAGGTGCGGCAGCAGAGAGGGTGGGGATCCAGTCCCGGGCCTTCAGACAAGCGGCACATTGTCCTCTCCAATGTGTGGCGGCACTTGTGGCGTAACGCCTTTATTTAGGCCAGTGGAGGGAACGGGGGTCTGGAGACCAGCTTAACCAAAACGCCAATTAGAGCCGGGTCGTCCTGATTAATGGACGGGGGAGATTGGTAAACAATGCCGGCCATTGTTAAAATAACCCCCACCCCCATCCCCCCTCACCCCCTTCCCACCCCAGCCCTCCTCTTCCATTCACACAGATCCGTTCCCCCCCCCCCCCCCGCTTCCCAACACACACACACAAACACACACACACACACTTTGTTTGGCGTGCCAGTGTTCAGAGGCCTTCGATTAACAGGGTGCGCTTGTGCAGCCACCAGCCAACCGCTCTCTCTTCCTCTTCGCCCCGGGTCGAGGGAGTTCTCGGTCTGGCCGATGCTCATCGCGCGCAGACTTTTCGGTTGAGTTTGAGACACAAAAATAGCACACGTGAAATATTCTCATTTTCCAAGTACACGCGCACACATATCCCCGCTCTGCGTATCTCTTCGGTCAGTTCAAAACCGAAAATACCAAATTCGAGAGAAAAAAAAAATCCTTTTGAAGCCATTTTTGCATCCCGACACCGATATGTTGATGCTAACTCGCAAATTAGATGCAAGTAGATCAGCTTGCATTCCATGCAACGTCGCATTTCAAGCAGGCGGCGAAAACGGCGCGGCTCGGGGAGCCGCATTAATCTTATATGTTAATCGCACACCAGCGCAATGCTCGCTTCTGCATTTCAATACGTCCTTCTTTATTGTTTTTTTTTTTTTCCCTTTCTTAAGCATATGCACTGAATAATTAGCTCGCCGCACACTCCAATCAGGGGGCACGCCAATGTGGGGTTGCCACGGCAACCTCATCACCCCCCCCACCACCACCACCACCACCACCACCACACACACACACACACCCCTTTACTTCTTCCCCCCCCTCGGCCCCAACCGACGGAAAACAGGACAGCGAAAAATAAAGCGTGGGAAAAACACTCAGTCAACCGCTCAGACAATGCTGGAGGGGAGGGGGGGGGGGGGCAGAGGAGAGGAAGAGAGGAAAAGAGGACAGGAAAAGGAGAGGAGAGAGTAGGGAAGGAGGAGGAGGAGAGGAGAACAAGGGAGGTGTGTGGTGATGGGGAGAGCAGCTTGTGTCTAGACTGGTGACTATAGACATGGTTGTTTTGCAGTTTGGTGGAGGGGGGGGTGGGTGGGTGGGGGGGGGGGTTGGCATATTGTACCTAGTCTGTCTGGATTTTGTGTATGTGTGTGTGTGTGTGTACACACACACGTTCCTTCTGTTAGTCTATCAGCCATGAATAGGAGTTAACAGTATATCGGGCGGAGTTGAAAAAAGCCGCTGACAGCCAGCGAGGAGCGGCGGGCGGCGGGCCGTACGGGAGTTGCCATAGAGCCTCGTGATGTATTGTTCGCTCCCGACCGAGCTCCCGATCCCGCTGACGTTCGAGTCCCTGCGCATGATCCATGGCCTCGAATGTTTGGAACGGCTCCAATCCCATCTGTCCCCAGCGCTTTAGTCGGCCCACCGAGGACCTGGCCGGTAGCACGGGGGGGGGGGGGGGGGGGGACGCCCCCGATACGTACGCGTGCGTTTACGCGACCTTGTCCCGGCGGGGTTTTTCCCGGGGCCGGAGGTTTACAGTTAACGTCGGAAAGCGTGATTCACGTCTCGCGTGCGAGATCACGAGCCGCACGTGCAGCCGCGGCACGTCGGGGAATATAACGGAGACGTGCGGCGGCGGGCTGGGAGGGAGGGAGGGAGGGGGCACGCTGCAGATTTACCGGGCTGACTTGGGGGCGACACTCACCGGGCTGAAATCAGGACGTGCTCATTCAAATGCTACTCGAATTCAAATGCTGAGTTAATTTTGGTGTTTTTTCGATCAGTAATTTTTGTTTTATCAAAAAAAAAAAAAGGAGCATCACGCAATTGCACATTTTAGCCCGCTATAAAGTGTATTCACAGCCCTCGCAGGTCAGAGACCGGCTTGCATGAGGTGTGCTGGCTATAAAAAAGTCCACTTTTTAGGAAAAAAAAAAGACCCCCCCCTCCAACTTTTAGTAGGCTGCCTTGTAAAACTGATTGTAATTACAAGTTTACAAGATTCCCATTTTCTCATTTAGCCGACGCTTTTATCGAGGGGGGCCTCACAAAGGGAGTCCTATGTTCGCTGCCATGCCCCCCCCCCGGCCGAGCTGCAGGCGACGTGGGGGTAAAATTTATACCCCGCACGTCGATGTAGGGACGACAGGGAACGAGTCCAACGTACCACCCCGAGCACCGGGGTGGTACGTTTCATCGGATACCCTGTAGCTTAGAAAATTAGTTTTCTAACATACCGCTCTCTCTCTCTCTCTCTCTCCTGACAGTTTGGGGATGTGGAGTCTACTCTTTGGCACTCCCTTTTGGACCGGACCAACGGACCCGTTGTCCGCACTGCCCCCTTCGCAAAGCGCCGCACCGGCACCGGCCATACTAACCCGAGGGGGACGCCTGCTCTCCGTGCTGTGGTGTTATGAAACTGGGAGAGGTTTACCTGAATCAAGGGATCAAGCGTCGGACCGAGCCCAAACGGACGTGGCCAAGCACCTGGGACGCTGCTGTGGCGGACGGGTCTCAACACGGGACAGATCCTCAAGTCTCCTGCGAGTCTTCTTTGCCTGAATGATGGGGAAGACGGAAGATGGGGGGGGGGAGAGATTGGACAATACTGTAACTGGACAAAGGGAGAGTTGGCAGTTGTACATATAAAACACGTATCTAGCAGTGCAACTGTAAATTAGATTCTGTGTGTGTGTGTGTGTGTGTGTGTGTGTGTGAGGTACACTGTGTTCCCACACACAGCTTTGCACAGCTGTTCGGGAAACATCTGCACTATTTTCCATTTAGGTCAGAGATTAGATTTACTATGCACATACACACACACAAACACACAAACGCAAACACACACACACACACACAACTAAACATCTATTACTACTTTTACATGTTAACATATATTTCACTAAACAACCATTACTGTCATTAGTGTAAACACGGTAAGTAAGGGTTTGACCTCGTTGTACCCTTTTCAGCTCGGGCACAAATCAGCTTTGCATTTTTTAAACACCGTTAAAACCTCACACACTGGATGACCGGGTAGACCACACATATACTAGTAGTTATATTGTTGTACACATTACACTGGTGGTTACACTGGCTGTTCAAACAATCAGCTTTTACTCCAGCACTGACAGGCCACACAACAGCCTGTTGCTTCAGCCTGGTATTTTATGTACACCCACTGTGTAGACGTTCGACAGAAAGCTGTCTTGATTTTCCCGTTTGTGACGGGTGTGAATTTTTTCCCTATGCAAATATTGTATAAAACCCAATCAAGGACTTACACACAATCATGAAAACGACTATCGCTGGGGGGGATTGCTTTGTTTTGCACAGTTTATGAATATGCAGATTATACTTCCATACTTGGGAGATATCGTGTTTCCTTTAACCTATGCAATGCAAATTAGCATCATTAACTGTTGTTACGTTTGCACAATTAGCGCCGTTTAGCAACGTGAGTGTATGACCTCCGTTTGTGCTCACCAAGTAAAATGTGTGTGGAATTAGAACGTGTGCACTAAAATGTACTGTGCGATCACGCTTTCAATGCAAATGACAAAATCTGCCCTGCATTTTTTTTTTAAATGGTTAATTAACAGACACAATGAATGTTGCAACTGTGAGTGAAAGCAAAGTAATTGTTATTGGTATCCGATTCGTCGGTAGGTTTGATACTGGCAAACCCGACCCTTGTTTCTTTGGTCCGCTGTTTCAGCAGGCGTTAACTCGGCTGGTTTGACGACCCGTTTCGATGCTTCACCCGCTCAGGATTTAAACTGAAAGCAAGGCCGGATATTTATGGTGCGTCGTTGCATCTAAAGGGGAGCTAAAGGTCAACGCAAAAACGCCTCGCTGGATTATTACGAGTTCGTTTTTGGACTTCCAAATAATGATAATGACGACAATAGATATGGTACTGGTTAAATATGTGCAATATGTGGTTTGAATGCAACTCATGTGACTCCCATAGACTATGTTTGGAGTCCCGTACATGCTGTTTTTGCACGTGACACATGAATCAGGACCCCCGTTTTTACCTGTACTATATGTGCAATCCACAATGAGTTTGGCATAATCAATAAAAGTATAAATGTTTACACTGACATCGTCACTACCTGCTTTGTGTGTGAAGGATTACTGCAAGTTTCGCCAACGCGTAATTGTGAATTTCGCATAAAGCTGTGGCACAAAAAGACACGGATAGATTAAAAAAAAAAAAAATCGTACACATCTGTGCAGGATGTGGAAATTGTAAATATGAAAAGTCTTCCAAAAGGCGAGTTTAGAGACGCAGTCATAAACAACTGCTGCATTTAGTTTCTGTTAATGGTTTTAATTAGTTTTACAGCCACCAATTAAAAGATAAATTGTTTGGATTTGATTTAGCAAAAATAATTTTCATTATTAATCATCACAACTGACAAGCCAGTCTTCCTCTGCTGGCTACAGAGAATTGAATGCCTCTCTTGCCAGAGCTGGATGGGAGAGCATTTTCATCCCAGCCCTACAAATTGGCAGCCTGCTACACGCCAGTAACAAAAACAATGTAGCTTCATATTATCATCTTCTTATGTATTCCACGAAAACGTTTCACCCTAACCTGTAACTGGGCCCATCTTTTGGTACAAGCCTAAAAGTAGTTCTGGGCAACCATTTGCTTTCTGCATGCGTGCAGATGAGACTACACATCTGTGATTATGCCTCACATGCATTCCAACTAACAGCACCAGGCCAAGTCTTTCTTTAATCACTAGATCTGCACGGAGCCGACTACTTTTTTTTTTTTATCACTACGTAGATTTGTAGAGAGTCATAACCTATGACTGATCTGTTCCCGGAAACATGCAAACGGACAAGCCGTGGATAATTTCCATGGCACATTTGATAAGACAGGTATTTTGCTTCCAAATCTGACGTTTTGAAGTGACTTCAGTGTTTAACTGCTCTACAGCTCTTCCAGCTCTGCATCCGCGGATGAGCCCTGATTGAATCATTCTCAGCGGATCCTTAATTAGAAATATAACACCGCATTACTGTTTGTGACACATAGCAGCTTGCTAATTTTTTTCCTACCCCTGAGTGATGTTCGTCAGGTCTAAACTTGGCATACCAATACTGTTAGTGGCGGTGCTGAGTTTTTAATCGTCGTTAAAAATGGGAGTGAACAGTTTATGAACATGACAACGGACAGTTTTGTTGTGCAGCACAGCATCTAATTTGGGAATCTGTGTTTTTTTTTATGTTTATGGAAACCACGCTGTGTCAAAAAGGGTTCCTTTTTAATTGCAATGGTGTTATTAGAAGGCATTTACAGCATGATTGTTGTGTTTGTTGAAGTAATAAAATACCCTATGCTGAATGCAGTGGCTAAATTTGAGTGCACTTTCATAAACGAGGCTTCGGGAAGAAAAGAAAAAGCTTCAGAATTTTTTTCTGGTCGGGAAGATCCATTCGAGACTGCAATGTTCTGTATCATCCAGTTGTTTTGTTTCATTCATTCAAAGTCCTGGTAAATTCAAATGCGGATGGCAATCTTGTGATTAAAACCACCTCTGTAATTGCAGCATTACCGGAAAAAGCCAACTGTTGGGCCAAATTATAGCATAAATAAGCATCAGAGAGCAATGCAGTTGGGAACATTCCAGTGCTGAAAAGGAAACCATATGTTCACATCATCAGTAAACACCATCAGTGATCAATGTTTATACGCACTGCACAAATCAAGAGGAAACGCAGGGCACATCTGGATGACGCGCGGGGCTGGAACACGGGCCAGGGGAAACAGCTGCCGCCGCGTTCGTCTTCCTTCGGCGTAGGTCACAAAGGTTCAGCGAGCATAGAGGTGCGTCTGTGGACGAGCTTTCTGAGGAATATGCTCGTTATGCAACGGCTGAAGTAGCAAGTCTGCCATCGAACATGTAGTTAAAAAAAAAAAAAACGAGAACACATAGTGTCATTAGATGTGAAGCATGTGAGATGAAGGGTCCAGGATGATTTCCTTAAAGGGATAGTTGTGTTTCCGAGGTTTTCATTATGTGTCCTAATTACGTTGCGTTAAACAAACTCGTGGATGCCTTTTTTTTTGTATGTCTATGTGTGCAGGTTTTAAGGTATGGTGAATGGTGAGTTTAGCCTAGCTTAGCTCAGTTGCTGGATGTCTATTGGCATCATTAGCAGCGGGGTCAGCGCTGTGTTTCCTCAGCCCTGCGGGTTAGCTATAGGCTAGCTATCGGTTAAAGCAGTGGTTCTCAACCTTTTTGGGGTCCTGGACCCCCTGCGTATTTTTGATCTACCCTGAGGACCCCTCCACCTGATCTGGGGGGAGGGGGGTTGCAATTTGATAGAAACAGTAGAAACTGCATTTTAAATTGCATTATAGCATTTATTCACTCTTTGGGGCAAAAATAAGAGCTTTCAGTTGTAACTTAGATATAGTTAACAAAACAGAATTCTTATGCAGTAACTTTCAGATATATGTAACAACACAGAATATGTATTCAGTAACTTTCAGATATATGTAACAACAGAATTTCTATGCAGTAACTTTTAACAATGTAAACGCGAGCGAGATCTCTTATTAAAATACAATAAATTACACTTGTGAAACAGATGTAATTAGAGAAAAAAGTCCCGTTACCTTTTATAGTTTAGGTAGATAAAGGTCTCAGTCACATTTGAGTAAAATAATCCCATTTCTATAAATGTCATAGGATCTTTTTTTAAAGATATTTTATTTTCACGGCCCCTTGCAATGACACCACGGACCACTAGGGGTCCGCGGACCCCCGGTTGAGAAACACTGGGTTAAGGCTAGGTTAAAATAAACGTTGGGTTAGGGAGAGGCTGAGATTAAATCAGGTTAAGGTAGGTTAGACTAAATTTGGATAAATTCAATGAAGTGCGGTTGAAGGAACATAGGGCCGAGGGAACATGCACACTCCTTTAGCAGCTCATCTCAAAAGACAGGACACATTCGCCTCGTCCAACTGTTAGCCTTGCGTTAACACGTTTTCATACTGTAGCCGGGTATTTTCTTGCCCGGTGCGGGATTCGATACGGCGTGTACTGCACCACAAGGCGACATCACTAA
This sequence comes from Lampris incognitus, assembly GCF_029633865.1. NCBI lineage: Eukaryota > Metazoa > Chordata > Actinopteri > Lampriformes > Lampridae > Lampris > Lampris incognitus. The sequence goes on along the minus strand of NW_026611138.1, from coordinate 111,094 downwards.
CCGCTCGGCTAAAGGGTCAGACCCGTTAGCTAGGGGCTAACGGGTCTTATTAGTAGTTCACAATACTAAAACATTTCTCAGGTGCACGAAAAATTCCCCCAAATTGGATGATTGTTTTCCTAACACATATATATATCCGTCGTCTTCTGCCATAGAAGAAGATAGGCACTCACATTTTGGGAGGGGGCACAGCCCGATGATACTGGTAACGCGTGTCTTACATCGCCGTGTTGGCGCTGCTCCCACGACGTCATAATTCGCGTTGCTCCAGGCAATGGCGGACCATCGCGACAAGGGGCAAAAGACGGTTGCGGGGATTAGGTTGAGGGTTAGCTACCGGTTAGGGTAGGGAAAGCGTTAGGTTGAAGTTGGGGTTAGTCTGAAGGCTACGTCGGGTTAGCTTTGGTGTGTTTCCGCTCTTTTTTTTTTCTGTGTGCGGTATTTTCCCCCCGTGTCGCGGGTGGATGACGTCACAGCAACGTGATTGGTCCGTTGCAATGACGGTCCTGAGCGACGCTAGCGTAAGGCCGGCGTATGTTAGCGTTAATTTGATTAAAACTGTTCCGGGTCGTGGGTAAGAAGCAGCACGGGGGCACCTTCTTCAGAGCAACCGTGTGTGCTTTTTAATGTCCGTTCAAAACAGTAGGACCTTTCTTTCTTTCTTTCTTTTTTAACAGTAGGGCCTCACAACTCCGACCATCCCACACACACACGAGACAGTGCGATATAGTTCAACCAGGGCTCTCGAGCTCAGAGTGAGATTTTGGTGGTGGGGGTTTGGTTGGGGTGGGGACGGGGGTCTGATCTGATAAATGACACATAGATTCATGCAAATACAAATATTTATTTAATTCATCGTTTTTTTAGTGCAGGTAGAGCTGGTGAGCTGAACGAGAACAGGAGAATGTCACTTAACATGCGCAGTAAGCCCGTATACATGTTCGCTATAAACACAAACGACAGGGTTGATGTCAGGTTACAATGTGTCTCACAGTAAAACACCAAGCTGGTGAATCTCACTTTTTTGAATATTCCAAATGATTCAAGTGGCTTCTCCACTACCATGGTGTCCTCATCATTTTCTTCCACTGACACCCTAGCTGTCTCCTCCGCTGCCTCCTCCACTACTGCCTTCTCCACAGTGTCCTCCTCTAACCTGGCCACCTTTTTAGGGAGCTGATCCTTCACGGCGAAGCATGAAAGAATGCTCATTTGCCTCTTCCCTGACATCTTTGAAGACAAATGCAATAATGAATAATTATTAATTAGGGTCTGGATAAAGTATAATGAAAAAGCTGTCAAACAAAGCACAACTTTTATCTCATCTTGAGTTGGTAAAGTCCTCCTAGAAGTTGGTCTCAAATGCTTTGTGCATTACTCTTAAGAAAAAACTAAAAACTTTTAGTGCAATTTATGAGTACTCTCAGTGGTGGCCCAAGAGAAAAGCTTTATGAATAATGGGTCCTGAACTAAGACTAAAAAAACAAGTGTCAGTATAGCTGCTGAAATTTGCAGTGATTCAACTAGCTAGTTTAGGGTGACCGTATTTGGCGTTCCAAAAAAAGAGGACACTTTGCCTCCAGCCTCGAGATACTTCAATGATACTCGGAGTTTACTCAAAGATACCTTGTAATTTGAATATATTTAAAGTAGGCCTCCTCTGTATGGATAGAAAATTATTATTTATATTATTTAAGTACATGCTTAATGGTCCTGTGGGTGTAGGTTTGGTTTTAACTTAGCTGCTCTCTGTCTCTTTTCTCTTCCAGGCACATAAAGAGTCTCACTTGCAACATGTTCACTAATGAATATGCATGTGCTGACCTGCATATTAAATTATTATCATGGCTTTTTCTCTGATTTTTACAATTTATTTTGATAGAATACTTAAATCTGAGACCACACTTAATATTTTAAATGACTCTGTCACATGAAATGTTATAATGACATAAATGTATAGAAACCTGTAGGTACTCTGCTGCTCTGTAACAGCTGCTGTGAGCTTTTCTATCCTCACCTGAGATTCTGGCTTTCAGTTTGTGTATTTCATGACACAGACCCACAGTGATGCTGAAACTATCTCAAAAACTTTGTGTTATTTTTCTTTCATTCAACTCCTGAACTAAGATCTCAGATCTTTCACTATGACATCAGAGCTCACCTGAGAGGTTGCAGCTCACCTGTCTGTGTGTCTCTGTGCTGCTCAGGCTGCTGCTGACAGGATTTTCACAATAAAATGATGCCTGATAGTCAGACAAATCAGTTGGACAAGCTGTGGCTAGTTTAGCTTATAAATAATACTCATGTCTTACTACAATACAAGTAGCAGCACATTAATGTCACATAATAACTCTGCTCTTGAGCCACTAATGGAAAAGGAAGGGTTGGCATTAAATTGTAAATAATTCTCACACTAATTTCAAAGATTAATATTTGGATTAATTACAGAACATTCTCAGTTAATCGTGTGTAAACAGTTACTGACACTTTGGTTCTTCTTTAAAAAGGACCAGATGTCTTCATTGGCTTTTGAGAGGAACTTTCACCAACATTAAAGTTGTTTAATTATCAACATGTCCGAGCAACAATCGCAACTTAGCTAACATCACCTAACGCCAGAAATTCATATAATATCAATATCTTAGTTTAGTTTCAGGGGAAGTCGTTTTAAATTCTGTGACGTTTGAGATGTTTAAACTTGAAATACTGACCGCTGCAGATTCTCCACCTCACAGACTCCTCTGCGCCTGTTGCTAGGCAACGTGTAGCAGTGTGTTGCCATTGACATCGCTGATGAAGCAGCTGGCTTGCTTGAGATCGGTAAAAATATAATATATAACAGTTCAGCAACACGCAAAGCTACCACAGAAAACTTACTGTACACATAGGATGTGGTCTTCTCCCACGTCGTTGTCGTCCTACTTCGGATTTGTGACTACGTTAGTCGATGGCTGTCCTCTTCTGTCAAGTTGTTGTAGCGGGAATAGCTAAATCTTACCCGGATACAGCAATGCTATCATTTGTTTGGCTGTTCGGCAACTGTATTCTTTAATTTGATTGGCTGGTGCGTGGCAGGCCCTTCCCAACACTGAGGAATCCACTTGATTCCCACCTGTTCCACTGTTATAAAAAAAAAATAGCGGCGCAACTTGGTGGGCGTTACCCTGGTTCTCGGCGTGAGAAATACAAGGTGTGGCGTGTGAGCGTGTGAGCGAGTTGAAATGCGTGTGTCTCACGCCCAATGCGTGAGTGGTTCTCGCGTGAGAAATACAAGGTGTGGCGTGTGAGCGTGCGAACGAGTTGAAATACGTGTGTCTCACGCCCAATGCGTGAGACTCGAGAGCCCTAATTTACCTAAAAATTTAAGAATATATTTATCAAATCACGAACTATTAATCAAATAATGTAAAGATCCAACGAATGCCAAAATAGGATAATCTTCAAAACATTTCCTCGCGAAAATAAATCTCATCTTACGTTAATTGTGATGTGCGTGGGGGCACAACACCAACACCAGATGGTGCTCCAGCCCAGCTAGCCTGAAGACTAACACCTTTTGTCCATTATCGTGGTTATGAGACAGCATGCGACAAAGGAGTCGGTATGTTGGCATGGAGGTGAAATCAGGAGCAGGAGGAAGTCCCACGGAAAAACTACAAGTAAATACCACAGCGTTCATCTGCAACAGTGGTGTTCACTGACAGGATTCAGACATTTTTGTTTCGTTTTCCGATCGAAAAAGACAAACCCCTGCTCGTTGCGATTTTTCTGTAGGTAGGCTCGGCCAGGATATGATAGTTGTGCTTCAGGACATCAACACCAGATGTAAAACCAGCAGTCCCAGCAGTCATTGGGCGGTAGGCAGGGGGACACCCTGGATAGGCTACCAGGCCATCACAGGGCCCAGGCCTGCCGGGATAGGCTCCAGCATCCCCCTGCAACCCTGAGAGCAGGCTAAGCGGTTGGACAATGGATGGATGCAAAACCCGTCATTGAATGGCCTCATTCATCCGTCGTTTGTACGTACAAATTTGTCTTTACGCACCCGTGGAATTTTTTCAGCTCTCAAAATTGTCTGACAGCAGCACAAAGCCTGACGGTTATTTGTAATTCCGTCCCCCCAAAATCTTGCAAAGACATCAGCGTTAGCCAATTGGGGTCTAAATTCAGGGGTTACCCAGGTTCCACACTGGCCTCTGAGACAAACATCGGGGCTAAAAAAATTCCATGGGCGTGTAGGAACAAATTTGTCCATATGAATGACTGATGGATGAGGCCCAATGGCACTAACCCCTCCCATTGGCACTGGTCTGGCCGTGTTCGGCCGTTATCAAATGGTGCCGAGAATCCAGAAATGAGCAGCGTGTGCTAATGGAAATGCCATTAGTTTTCTTCCTGTGCTCAGAACCGTTCATTCACCCCATGAACGGAAAAGCGCCATCGGTGTCGGTTTGTGAGAGAACGAAAGCCAGGTTCACGAGGTGGCCTGCATCCAAAAACCTCCTCGCAGCTTTTCGTAGTTTGAAGAAGACACAAAGGGGGAAAAAAAATGTACAGTTAAATTGTGCGTTCACCACCTTAGATGCCTCACGAGCGATAGAGGACATCCGTGTGTGTTCGTGAGAGACTCCTGACGGTTGCTGCAAGCAGGTTAGCGGGGCGACCGCCAAAGCCTCGTTGAGCGGAAGCTCTCATCGTGTATTAATTTTCTGCGCACATCTAAATCCAACCCTTGACCATTGATGAAAAATGTACCGTTGTTGTCCAAATCAACGGATTACTCCAACTCACTCTGTTTTTGTTGCGTAACGCTCGACCAATTTCTAATATTGTTAAAAGCGCAATGTCCAATATGATGGTGAGTGTTTTTATAAGGTTCTTTTTTTTAAATATGATCCGGGATGAAAGTTAAAGAATATCATTTTATATTGAGGCCTTCGGGTATGATTGGATGATGTATGTTGGTGAGAGTGTTGCTAAGTGTACTTCTCCCGGATACCTTGCTGTTGTGGAGAAGCTTAGGTGTACCAATGATCCCAAGAGCTGTGCCGTCCGGAGCTTGGCTCCTGGTAGGGTCACCGGAGGCGGAGGGGTCAAGGGGGAGGCTCCAGGCGAAGCACGAGCCAACACAGACCTCAACGGCAGAACCGGCGGAAGATGTCTCCAGGTCACAACGGAAGTGAAGGCGGATGAAGGCTGCAACAGAGCGTGGCCCCCAATCGTCTTGGTTCTTCATGCCATTGGACTCTGCCCCCCACCCACCCCCCCCCCCCCGCCAGAGACCGTGTGGTGGCTGCGGGCGCATCAGCCACGCCATGTAAAAAGCTGTCACATGCACAGGCGTCCTCCCATTATGCGGCTCCAAGATCGGCCTCTACGCCCACCTGAGGACCCAGAAGGACCCAGAAGGAGGACGGTCATACTCAACCCCGAGTGATTGCCGATGATGATGATGATGATGTAAAGCGAAGGAGTCACATGCCCGCCCAGGTTAGGGAAGAATCAGGATTATTAGTGGCGTGAAGACTCTTTGCAGGGACCGACACAGTCCTTAAATAAGTATTACAAAAGAAGAAGAAAAAAGGATAATTTCATTATAAAACTCTCTGGAAAACGTAGTGATCTGTTTACTTAGGTTGTTTCTTTCACACAGGAATCGGAGTATTTTACATTTTTTGGAAAATTGTAAAATAGAGTTAAATGTTTCACTATTTGTATACTTGATGATACATTTGGAGTAAAATAGAGTTAAATGTTTCACTATTTGTATACTTGATGATACATTTGGAGTAAAATAGAGTTAAATGTTTCACTATTTGTATACTTGATGATACATTTGGAGTAAAATAGAGTTAAATGTTTCACTATTTGTATACTTGACGATACATTTGGAGTAAAATTGAGTTAAATGTTTCACTATTTGTATACTTGACGATACATTTGGAGTAAAATTGAGTTAAATGTTTCACTATTTGTATACTTGATGATACATTTGGAGTAAAATAGAGTTAAATGTTTCACTATTTGTATACTTGATGATACATTTGGAGTAAAATAGAGTTAAATGTTTCACTATTTGTATACTTGATGGTACATTTGGAGTAAAATAGAGTTAAATGTTTCACTATTTGTATACTTGATGATACATTTGGAGTAAAATAGAGTTAAATGTTTCACTATTTGTATACTTGATGATACATTTGGAGTAAAACTGAGTTAAATGTTTCACTATTTGAATACTTGATGATACATTTGGAGTAAAATAGAGTTAAATGTTTCACTATTTGTATACTTGATGATACATTTGGAGTAAAATAGAGTTAAATGTTTCACTATTTGTATACTTGATGATACATTTGGAGTAAGATAGAGTTAAATGTTTCACTATTTGTATACTTGATGATACATTTGGAGTAAAATAGAGTTAAATGTTTCGCTATTTGTATACTTGATGATACATTTGGAGTAAAATAGAGTTAAATGTTTCACTATTTGTATACTTGATGATACATTTGGAGTAAAATTGAGTTAAATGTTTCACTATTTGTATACTTGATGATACATTTGGAGTAAAATTGAGTTAAATGTTTCACTATTTGTATACTTGATGATACATTTGGAGTAAAATAGAGTTAAATGTTTCACTATTTGTATACTTGATGATATATTTGGAGTAAAATAGAGTTAAATGTTTCACTATTTGTATACTTGATGATACATTTGGAGTAAAATAGCGTTAAATGTTTCACTATTTGTATACTTGATGATACATTTGGAGTAAAATAGAGTTAAATGTTTCACTATTTGTATACTTGATGATACACGTGGAGTAAAATAGAGTTAAATGTTTCACTATTTGTATACTTGATGATACATTTGGAGTAAAATTGAGTTAAATGTTTCACTATTTGTATACTTGATGATACATTTGGAGTAAAATTGAGTTAAATGTTTCACTATTTGTATACTTGATGATACATTTGGAGTAAAATAGAGTTAAATGTTTCGCTATTTGTATGCTTGATGATACATTTGGAGTAAAATAGAGTTAAATGTTTCACTATTTGAATACTTGATGATACATTTGGAGTAAAATTGAGTTAAATGTTTCACTATTTGAATACTTGATGATACATTTGGAGTAAAATAGAGTTAAATGTTTCACTATTTGTATACTTGACGATACATTTGGAGTAAAATTGCATTAAAGGTTTCACTATTTGTATACTCGATGATACATTTGGAGTAAAATAGAGTTAAATGTTTCACTATTTTTATACTTGATGATACATTTGGAGTAAAATAGAGTTAAATGTTTCACTATTTGTATACTTGATGATACGTTTGGAGTAAAATAGAGTTAAATGTTTCACTATTTGTATACTTGATGATACATTTGGAGTAAAATAGAGTTAAATGTTTCACTATTTGTATACTTGATGATACATTTGGAGTAAAATAGAGTTAAATGTTTCACTATTTGTATACTTGATGATACGTTTGGAGTAAAATAGAGTTAAATGTTTCACTATTTGTATACTTGATGATACATTTGGAGTAAAATAGAGTTAAATGTTTCACTATTTGTATCCTTGATGATACATTTGGAGTAAAATTGAGTTAAATGTTTCACTATTTGTATACTTGATGATACATTTGGAGTAAAATAGAGTTAAATGTTTCACTATTTGTATAATTGATGATACATTTGGAGTAAAATAGAGTTAAATGTTTCACTATTTGTATACTTGATGGTACATTTGGAGTAAAATAGAGTTAAATGTTTCACTATTTCAATACTTGATGATACATTTGGAGTAAAATAGAGTTAAACGTTTCACTATTTGTATACTTGATGGTACATTTGGAGTAAAATAGAGTTAAATGTTTCACTATTTCAATACTTGATGATACATTTGGAGTAAAATAGAGTTAAACGTTTCACTATTTGTATACTTGATGATACATTTGGAGTAAAATAGAGTTAAATGTTTCACTATTTGTATACTCGATGATACATTTGGAGTAAAATTGAGTTAAATGTTTCACTATTTGTATACTTGATGATACATTTGGAGTAAAATAGAGTTAAATGTTTCACTATTTGTATACTTGATGATACATTTGGAGTAAAATTGAGTTAAATGTTTCACTATTTGTATACTTGATGATACATTTGGAGTAAAATAGAGTTAAATGTTTCACTATTTGTATAATTGATGACACATTTGGAGTAAAATAGAGTTAAATGTTTCACTATTTGTATACTTGACGATACATTTGGAGTAAAATAGAGTTAAATGTTTCACTATTTGTATACTTGATCATACATTTGGAGTAAAATAGAGTTAAATGTTTCACTATTTGTATACTTGATCATACATTTGGAGTAAAATAGAGTTAAATGTTTCACTATTTGTATACTTGATGATGCATTTTTTAGTAAAATAGAGTTAAATGTTTCACTATTTGAATACTTGATACATTTGGAGTAAAATAGAGTTAAATGTTTCACTATTTGAATACTTGATACATTTGGAGTAAAATAGAGTTAAATGTTTCACTATTTGTATACTTGATGATACATTTGGAGTAAAATTGAGTTAAATGTTTCACTATTTGTATACTTGATGATACATGTGGAGTAAAATAGAGTTAAATGTTTCACTATTTGTATACTTGATGATACATGTGGAGTAAAATAGAGTTAAATGTTTCACTATTTGTATACTTGATGATACATTTGGAGTAAAATTGAGTTAAATTTTTCACTATTTGTATACTTGATGATACATTTGGAGTAAAATTGAGTTAAATGTTTCACTATTTGTATACTTGATGATACATTTGGAGTAAAATAGAGTTAAGTGTTTCACTATTTGTATAGTCGATGATACATTTGGAGTAAAATTGAGTTAAATGTTTCACTATTTGTATACTCGATGATACATTTGGAGTAAAATAGAGTTAAATGTTTCACTATTTGTATACTCGATGATACATTTGGAGTAAAATAGAGTTAAATGTTTCACTATTTGTATACTTGATGATACATTTGGAGTAAAATAGAGTTAAATGTTTCACTATTTGTATACTTGATACATTTGGAGTAAAATAGAGTTAAATGTTTCACTATTTGTATACTTGATGATACATTTGGAGTAAAATTGAGTTAAATGTTTCACTATTTGTATACTCGATGATACATTTGGAGTAAAATTGAGTTAAATGTTTCACTATTTGTATACTCGATGATACATTTGGAGTAAAATAGAGTTAAACGTTTCACTATTTGTATACTTGATGGTACATTTGGAGTAAAATAGAGTTAAATGTTTCACTATTTCAATACTTGATGATACATTTGGAGTAAAATAGAGTTAAACGTTTCACTATTTGTATACTTGATGATACATTTGGAGTAAAATAGAGTTAAATGTTTCACTATTTGTATACTCGATGATACATTTGGAGTAAAATTGAGTTAAATGTTTCACTATTTGTATACTTGATGATACATTTGGAGTAAAATAGAGTTAAATGTTTCACTATTTGTATACTTGATGATACATTTGGAGTAAAATTGAGTTAAATGTTTCACTATTTGTATACTTGATGATACATTTGGAGTAAAATAGAGTTAAATGTTTCACTATTTGTATAATTGATGACACATTTGGAGTAAAATAGAGTTAAATGTTTCACTATTTGTATACTTGACGATACATTTGGAGTAAAATAGAGTTAAATGTTTCACTATTTGTATACTTGATCATACATTTGGAGTAAAATAGAGTTAAATGTTTCACTATTTGTATACTTGATCATACATTTGGAGTAAAATAGAGTTAAATGTTTCACTATTTGTATACTTGATGATGCATTTTTTAGTAAAATAGAGTTAAATGTTTCACTATTTGAATACTTGATACATTTGGAGTAAAATAGAGTTAAATGTTTCACTATTTGAATACTTGATACATTTGGAGTAAAATAGAGTTAAATGTTTCACTATTTGTATACTTGATGATACATTTGGAGTAAAATTGAGTTAAATGTTTCACTATTTGTATACTTGATGATACATGTGGAGTAAAATAGAGTTAAATGTTTCACTATTTGTATACTTGATGATACATGTGGAGTAAAATAGAGTTAAATGTTTCACTATTTGTATACTTGATGATACATTTGGAGTAAAATTGAGTTAAATTTTTCACTATTTGTATACTTGATGATACATTTGGAGTAAAATTGAGTTAAATGTTTCACTATTTGTATACTTGATGATACATTTGGAGTAAAATAGAGTTAAATGTTTCACTATTTGTATACTTGATGATACATTTGGAGTAAAATAGAGTTAAATGTTTCACTATTTGTATACTTGATGATACATTTGGAGTAAAATTGAGTTAAATTTTTCACTTTTTGAATACTTGATGATACATTTGGAGTAAAATAGAGTTAA
>NW_026611138.1:87500-90423 GCF_029633865.1 Lampris incognitus | reverse complement strand
ACATTGTCTCCGATTTCTTCCAGTCTAAAAGTCACCCGCTCGCCCCGGTTTCCCACCGCGCGAGTCTCGTGGGTGTTGCTGAAATTTCGGTGAATTACCCCCCTCGACTTTTAGCGGGCCATTGACAAGAGGGGCACCGGGGTAGATGGGGAAAACAATATCGCATAGATTGCACTATAAAGGCACTGGGTCCAGACGCAGACACCGGCACAAAACGCGGCTAGAAATCAGGCGCGAGGGTGTCACGGCACGCTGGAGGGTCTGACTGCTTAATTAGACGCACAAAAAGAGTGGGTCAGAGAGAGCAGACAGGCGAAGAAAGGCGGGGGAGATGAGGCCCTTCAGACTGTCTGCATCACCCTGTGTGTGTGTGGGTGTGTGTGTGTGTGTGTGTGTGTGTGTGTGTGTGTGTGTGGGTGTGTGTGTCTGGCCGGCGGTGGGAGAGACGAGTGTGTGTTCTGCTGCTTTACATGTCTGAGTCCCGTTTCGTACACGTCTGCGTCTGGCGTGTTCAGGAATGTGTCTCCGTCTAGTAACCGCGTGTGCACCTTCGTGCGTGCGTGCACGTGCACGCACGCGCGTGCGTGCATATTTGGACGTGCACAAGATCTGATATCGGCCAGACGCTCAGGAGGACTCAGATTTTCTCATCTCGCTTCGGTCAGGGTTTAACACCTTACAGCCATCCAAGAAGTTAAGGCGCCTCATTTTACACAGGGATGCAAAACTGAAAATCACGCGCCGCTAAATTCAGAGAACTTCTCGCCACACGTGAAAAAACAAAATCAGAATAAAGATCATCCCCGCTGATGCCGTATATAGACGACACTTGTAATTACCTGTATGTATATGCAGTATGGCATGTAGTATGGATATACAGTATGACATGTATGGATATACATTATGGCATGTAGTATGGATATACAGTATGGCATGTATGGATATACAGTATGACATGTATGGCTATACAGCATGGGCATGTATGGATATACAGTATGGCAGTATGGATATACAATATGGCATGTATGGATATATAGTATGGCATGTATGGATACACAGTATGGCATGTAGTATGGATATACAGTATGACATGCATGGATATACAGTATGACATGTATGGATACACAGTATGGCATGTAGTATGGATATACAGTATGACATGCATGGATATACAGTATGACATGCATGGATATACAGTATGGCATGTATGGATACACAGTATGGCATGTAGTATGGATATACAGTATGACATGCATGGATATACAGTATGACATGCATGGATGTACAGTATGGCATGTATGGATACACAGTATGGCATGTACTATGGATATACAGTATGACATGCATGGATATACAGTATGACATGCATGGATATACAGTATGGCATGTATGGATATATAGTATGGCATGTATGGATACACAGTATGGCATGTAGTATGGCATGTATGGAGATACAATATGGCATGTAGTATGAATATACAGTATGGCATGTAGTACGGCTATACAGTAGGGCATGTATGGATATACAGTATAGCATGTAGTACGGCTATAGAGTATGGCATGTACGGATATAGAGTATAGCATGTAGTATTGATATACAGTATAGCATGTAGTATGGCTATACAGTATGGCATGTATGGATATACAGTATGGCATGTATGGCTATGCAGTATGGCATGTATGGAGATACAGTATGGCATGTAGTATGGATATGCAGTATGGCAGTATGGCTATACAGTATAGCATGTATGGATATACAGTATGGCATGTATGGAGATGCAGCATAGCATGTAGTATGGATATACAGTGTGGCATGTATGGATATACAGTATAGCATGTATGGCTATACAGTATAGCATGTATGGATATACAGTATAGCATGTATGGCTATACAGTATGGCATGTATGGATATACAGTATAGCATGTATGGATATACAGTATGTCATGTATGGAGATGCAGTATAGCATGTATGGATATACAGTATGGCATGTATGGCTATACAGTATGGCATGTATGGATATACAGTATGGCATGTGTGGAAATGCAATATGGCATGTAGTATGGATATACAGTGTGGCATGTATGGCTATACAGTATAGCATGTATGGATATACAGTATGGCATGTATGGCTATACAGTATGGCATGTATGGATATACAGTATGGCATGTATGGAGATGCAGTATGGCATGTATGGCTATACAGTATAGCATGTACTATGGCTATACAGTGTAGCATGTATGGATATACAGTATGGCATGTATGGAGATACAGTATAGCATGTATGGATATACAGTATGGCATGTATGGAGATACAGTATGGCATGTAGTATGGATATACAGTATGGCATGTATGGAGATACAGTATAGCATGTATGGATATACAGTATGGCATGTATGGAGATACAGTATGGCATGTATGGATATACAGTATAGCATGTAGTATGGCTATACAGTATGGCATGTATGGCTATACAGTATGGCATGTATGGATATACAGTATGGCATGTATGGAGATACAGTGTAGCATGTAGTATGGCTATACAGTATGGCATATATGGAGATACAGTGTAGCATGTACTATGGATATACAGTATAGCATGTATGGCTATACAGTATAGCATGTATGGAGATACAGTGTAGCATGTATGGCTATACAGTATGGCATGCGGTGCAGTGTTTTTACTTTTCTCCACATCAGAGCCACTACAGCTGATTGTCGAGTGACTTAAATCCAGTAAATGTGACGACGAGGGGAAAAGGCTCTCATGTGGTAACGCGGATCCGCGCTGGATCCTGTCGCTGACGTGCGCTGCGACCATGAAATCCTCCATTTCCGAGGAACGACGGCCAAACGAAAAGCCACGTGTGCACGTGTACGCTGCGAATCCTGGAAATCGGAAGTTTGACTTGTGACGTCAC
>NW_026611138.1:0-80000 GCF_029633865.1 Lampris incognitus | reverse complement strand
GAATACATATTCTGTTTTGTTACATATATCTGAAAGTTACTGAATACATATTCTGTCTTGTTACATATATCTGAAAGTTACTGAATACATATTCTGTTTTGTTACATATATCTGAAAGTTACTGAATACATATTCTGTTTTGTTACATATATCTGAAAGTTACTGAATACATATTCTGTTTTGTTACATATATCTGAAAGTTACTGAATACATATTCTGTGTTGTTACATATATCTGAAAGTTACTGAATACATATTCTGTTTCGTTACATATATCTGAAAGTTACTGAATAAATATTCTGTTTTGTTACATATATCTGAAAGTTACTGCATAAGGATTCTGTTTTGTTACATATATCTGAAAGTTACTGAATACATATTCTGTGTTGTTACATATATCTGAAAGTTACTGAATACATATTCTGTTTCGTTACATATATCTGAAAGTTACTGAATACATATTCTGTTTTGTTACATATATCTGAAAGTTACTGCATAAGGATTCTGTTTTGTTACATATATCTGAAAGTTACTGAATACATATTCTGTGTTGTTACATATATCTGAAAGTTACTGAATACATATTCTGTTTTGTTACACATATCTGAAAGTTACTGAATACATATTCTGTTTCGTTACATATATCTGAAAGTTACTGAATACATATTCTGTTTTGTTACATATATCTGAAAGTTACTGAATACATATTCTGTGTTGTTACATATATCTGAAAGTTACTGAATACATATTCTGTTTCGTTACATATATCTGAAAGTTACTGAATACATATTCTGTTTCGTTACATATATCTGAAAGTTACTGAATACATATTCTGTTTTGTTACATATATCTGAAAGTTACTGAATACATATTCTGTTTTGTTACATATATCTGAAAGTTACTGAATACATATTCTGTCTTGTTACATATATCTGAAAGTTACTGAATACATATTCTGTTTTGTTACATATATCTGAAAGTTACTGAATACATATTCTGTTTTGTTACATATATCTGAAAGTTACTGAATACATATTCTGTGTTGTTACATATATCTGAAAGTTACTGAATACATATTCTGTGTTGTTACATATATCTGAAAGTTACTGAATACATATTCTGTTTTGTTACATATATCTGAAAGTTACTGAATACATATTCTGTTTCGTTACACATATCTGAAAGTTACTGAATACATATTCTGTTTCGTTACATATATCTGAAAGTTACTGAATACATATTCTGTTTTGTTACATATATCTGAAAGTTACTGAATACATATTCTGTTTTGTTACATATATCTGAAAGTTACTGAATACATATTCTGTTTAGTTACATATATCTGAAAGTTACTGAATACATATTCTGTTTCGTTACATATATCTGAAAGTTACTGAATACATATTCTGTTTCGTTACATATATCTGAAAGTTACTGAATACATATTCTGTTTCGTTACATATATCTGAAAGTTACTGAATACATATTCTGTTTTGTTAACTATATCTAAGTTACAACTGAAAGCTCTTATTTTTGCCCCAAAGAGTGAATAAATGCTATAATGCAATTTAAAATGCAGTTTCTATTGTTTCTATCAAATCGCAACCCCCCTCCCCCAAGATCAGGTGGAGGGGTCCTCAGGGTAGATCAAAAATACGCAGGGGGTCCAGGACCCCAAAAAGGTTGAGAACCACTGTAACTGGTGTGTGTGTATTTTCCACAATTACACGTGTAAAAGTAGTCTTTACTGTGTGTGTGTGTGTGTGTGTGTGTGTGTGTGTGTGTGTGTGTGTGTGTGTGTGTGTGTGTGTGTGTGTGTGTGTGTGTGTGTGTGTGTGTGTGTGTGTGTAAGAGTGCCCAGGTACACGTTTATTTCCCCCTAAACACGTGTACATAAAGCACATTTTGGTTGGGAGGGAGGTCGACCCCTGCAGCAGCAGCAACAACACGAAGAAGAAGAAAGGCACCGTGCATTATTTATTTTGGTGGGATTGGGATTCCGGGGAGCGCAGCCACAAAGGTTGTTTGTGTCCCGGGTAGGAAGCGATGGCGGGGTGAAGGGTTGTGGGTACCGAGCGGCGCTAAGGTTCCCAGACAACTTGGCACGTCTTTTCAACTTCTCTGCACCCTTCTGCCTGTTCTTTCTTTCCGGGCTGAGAAAGACCAAAAAAAAGAAAGTCCTGTGAAGTCCGGCACTTTTGTGTCTTCCCTGTACCATGCTCGTCCCCAGCGCCTCCTGTTGTCTCCTGCGCAAATCCTGCGCATCGGCGCGCAAGCCGCGCGTCCTGGCGCATTGCTGCGCAACAAAACAAGCACATGTCCTTTAATTGGACAAGGTGAATGGGGGGAAAGCCTATTCAGGTGTCCCTCGAGTCAGCCTTCTCGCCGATGGGAACAAATTGCACAGCCCTCTCCGCTCTTTCTCCCCCCCCCACCCCCCGCTGACCTCCCTTGTCTTCGCAGCGCACATTAACGGCCATTAACCGGGTGTCAAGATCCCCGCACTTGGGCTTGCGGAGACGAATCCCGAAGCGGGCCTTCAATTAGCGAGCCACACGCCCTTGGGAAGGAGGAGGAACTCCATAGAGAGTCCTTCAAAATTGGCCCCTGCGCACCCCTGCGTTGACCTTGTGACCCCCCCCCGGGGTCGCCGGCCACAATGGCGCCCCATCTGGAGCTGTGTTATTGGCCCTACGGCGCAGGGGAAGGACATCAAAACCTCTGCATTCATGCGGCGCCGTGTAAGCCTATTGAAGGCCCTGAGAACCACCAGAGCCAGCTCGCCTAATCAGCCACCCCATCTTTACTCATTCAAATTCCCGCGACCGGTGAGGGGTTTGTTAATACAGGTCCCGTCGTTGTTGACTTAGTGGGGACGGAGGAAGGGGAGGGCCGCACACACACACACCCTCACCCAGGGGGGAGTTGTGCGCTGGCGTAATACTATATTGTGTTAACCGCTGAGAGACACCTACACAAGGAGGTCGGAAATTACCTGCCTTGCCCATGGGGCGCGCCACCATACACACATAATGTTGTTTTTTTGCTACTTGTTTACTTTGATACAGTGCTGCCACACACACACACACACACACACACACACACACACACACACACACACACACACACACACACACACACACACACACGTTGATGCACTCTGCATGTGTTGGTAAATAAGGGTTTACCGCTTTAAGAGCAAGATCTGGGGTCGGGCTCTGATTGGTCGGTAGGGAGGGGCGAATGCGGAAGTAGTTGTTGTTGTTGTTGCGTGGGGCGAACGGTGTTGGGAGCTCCGCGCAAGTGAAAGGAAATATTATTACTAAGAGCTGCGATATACTGGACCTATGTCAACGTTTTGTGCGGCTGTGAAGGAGGATTAAATGTGTTTCCGGAGAGAGAGAAGACGGTGTCCTCGCCATTTTCAGACGACGTGAACTATTGAACCGTGTTGGGCTGTGCTCCGGAGTTTAGCTAGCTAGCTAGCGCTAGAACTTCGGCCCTGGATCCGAAATAAACTGGGTTGCCCCGTAACTTCCGGCGGAGGTAGTCAGAAGACGGAGACCGGAAGAGTGACACGTGGGAACGTGAGTCCGTGCACACGCGTGTTGTTGGACGCAGGTTCTTCCGACACGTGGGCCGCGGGAGTATCAGGGGCTCGGCTCTGCGGATACTGATTTGTGTTAAGATCTGTGACTTACGGTACGAGTGTTTATCTGGGAGAGCTGCGGGGCGCCAAAATCCGTCTTCGTCGTTGTCTTTGCAGCGGAAGTCTCAGAAGAAGAAATTAGATTTTTTTTTTTAGATTTGTGAAACATTGTCAAGGTGGATGGCGGAGGACAGGCCGGGGCCTTAACCCTCAGAAGACCACAGCCGAGACATTTATCTCTAATGTGGATCGAATTTAAATACCAGTAGTAGATTTCTTTATATATCACACGTAACACCAGTGACCCAAAGGGGACAGAAAATGGAGGGGGCAGTTTTATGCAGGGTTGGCAATTTGTTTTGCAGGTTGGTTATGGCGTTATGGCACCCACCCCTCTGCACCCCCTTTAATGAAATGATCCTTGATGTGGTGTGAATATGGGAACCAGTCACAGGGGCCCCGTGTTTGCCCAAGTCACTGGACTGTAGACCACTGAGATACATGACACAGTTGGGTCTGCAGAAGCTGGATGTTTGCATCCGCCTGCAGGCGGCTACACATTCATTGCTACATGCTGACTTAACGAGGTGATGACGACGATGATGATGATGATGGTGAATTCACGCGTGACCACAGATGATTTCATTTATTCAGGCAAACTGACCGATTCCCATTTGTCCTACCGTGCCTAATCACGACAACACGACGCTGTCTGTTGACCAGCGAGTGACGTCAGCACCTGCGGGCGTCCATCCACCCAACTTCGGTGCCTCGAGTGAGCGGCTGAATTCGTTTTCCCATCAGCCCCCGCCGTCTTTCCAACAAAACATGGCACAATACCGCCATCTGGTGGCACAATGCAGTCCATTTTCAATAGTTTGGTGTGGTACCAGGGCTGCGAGATGTTTTCTACATAGCATCGCCGGAATTATCATTTAATTAGTGTAGGAAAACAGCAAAAATCCGATTAATGAATTCCCCAAGCCACCGATGCCATGCATTGCGACACCTTATATAATAATTTCATTTCATTTGGCTGGAAACAGACGGGCTGTCAGTCTGAGAGTCTATGAAACATAAACTGTCAAATATTCCCACCTGCTGTCCAATTCCACTCACTGCACAAAACACCCACGTTTCCTCTTTCCATTACCACAGTAGCTGTTGAAACGCCTTTATTCCCCCACCCACCACCACCACCACGCCACCACTAGGTAACACCCAATGTCAATGTGCATGTCTTACGATCCCATGGCCACTGAAGGAACAGTGACGAATGCAAACTTTTCGACCAACAATTAAATGTAATTCTGGGCACGTCTTGCTGTTATTGGGGGGTGTGTGTGTGTGTCATAAATTAGGATATTTTTGGATGTTGTCCTGTGAAAATTGCTCAATATATATATATATATATATATATATATGCGTGTGTGTGTGTGTGTGTGTGTGTGTGTGTGTGTGTGTGAACCGACTGGCAGTCCCTTATAGTTTTCAACCTTAACCTTCACCCTTGACCCCCAAGCTGGGATCTGCTACCTGCAACTACTGCTACTGCAACAATTCCTTAAATATGGAGGCGAGTGTGTGCGTGCGTGCGTGTGTACACGTGCACGCACGCGATTCCCAAAAGTCACATTGACCAGTTAAGTATAGTAAAACCTGTCCCGGTATAACGCGATCCCGTCCTGTCCCACGACTTTCCAGCGCCGGGTGTTCGTCGCGCCCTGGGTTTGGCGGGGGAGGCGGGGCGGGCGGATGATGTCACATCCGGGAAACGGGCCGTTCGTCCGACACGTGTCGTGAAAGAAGAGGACGCACACAACATGCTGAGGGTTTGGAAAGACGTGTGTGTCGTTTAATCAGTGCTCTGTTCCACAAAACTTTATTACAACATAAAGCCGACGAACAAAACTGTTGTCTGTAGGTAAGAAAAGCTGTTTTTTTTTGGTGGGACGTGAGTGAAATAGGATAAGTGGGGAAACGGATCCTTTTTTTTTTTCTTTCGCGACGAAGAACTGTGCTCGTGTCTCGTCGCCTCCGCGCCACGAGATGGACCGGCACGCGGACTGTCGTCGTGCCCCTTTTGACTCGACGTCGCTCTCGAAATAAACAGAAAGGCGTCGAGGGAGTTTTCGAGGGTGCTCCTCCCCCCCTCTTCCCTCCCCCCGTGCTGTTGTAAAAACAAAGCTCTCCCGTTTAAAACCGTCTTAAAAATCGTTAGCACCGTTTTTGGAAAAAAAGCGTCCTTCGGCGTGGCAGCGGAAGGGCTGCCGCGAGTCGGTCACGTGAACGTGGCGCGCGGCCCCCCCTTGTCGCTCCGGTGGCACGGGAGCGGAACCGGTCCGGGGGAGGGGGGGATCGGATCTGGAAGGCAGAACCCCCCCCCCTGGATGAACAGCGGGGGTTGTAAGCTGAACGCCTCACGTACGACGCGTTAGGCAACGACGGAGATAGAAAACAGACCTGCGCAGTCGGCCGTGTCCGCGGGTGGGAAACCGGATGTGGGTAACGTGTCCCGGTCGCTGCACTAGCGCCTCCTCCGGTCGGTCGGGGCGCCTGTTCAGGGAGGAGGTTGGAACTGGGGAGGGGGGGGGTAGCGTGACCCTCCCACGCGCTACGCCCCCCCCCCCGGCGAAACTCCTCACTGTCAGGTGAAAACATCGGCAGAGAGGGTGGGGCAGCGACCGGGACGGCCCATCGACTTCCGGTTTCTAGCGCAGCGGTCGTACCAGTTTCCTGTTGGTTGGCGTGTGCTATATTTATCGCGATACCTGCAAGATTTGTCGTGGATAAACCAAGTTACGTCCACAGTTGTGAGGATGAGCGGACGGACGGGATTGTGGACGTAACTTGATACGTACAACTTGGCACTTTTCACCCGTTTGCTGGCAGGTGCGGCTGGAAGTTTGTCGACAGTTCTGTTCTGTGCACGTCGCGGGGAACTATGCCAGCGTCGACGGCGCGCGCCAGCAAACAGGAAACCGGTATGACCGCTGCGGTAGAAACCGGAGGTCGGCGGACCACCGTTTCGGAAGAGGGCGGCGGCAGGTGACGTCAGCCCCCTTTCAAGTCTGTGGGGTTTGTGTCTACGCGTGAGCTCTTGACTCTCGTTAGGGGCGTGGCTCTCATTAGGGTGGGAGATGTCCATATTGCTTGTGTGCGGGCTGGAGTCGGTTTAATTAGAGGCGGGGACGGTTATCGTGGCGCATAGTGCAATTGCTTATACTGAACCGAGGAAATAAGAGTAGAAAACGTTAGGCGGAGATGGGAGGCGACGACCACCCCCCTTAAGAAAACGGGTTGAAAACATCTGTGCTTTGTTAAGTGGCCTCCGCGTGCGGCTGGTTCGTGGCGACCCCGCGCGTCACGCCGCCTCGGCATTCTGCGTAGCATTCATTGGTAAAAGCGTCGGGCTCCTTCCTCCACGTCCCGCTGCGACAGTGAAATCTGAAGTGAAAGAGGTGGGGCGAGGCCGAGGAGAGGCTTTAAAACTTAATATCCCAGTACTGTGGCGGCTGCTTTGTGGTCTCGAACTCGTCCTCAACGCCGCCGAAGCTCCCAGCGGTCGACGATGTCGCTCCTGGGGCGCTGGTGGAGACTCCGGCCTCTGGAAAAGACCCCCCCCCGTCCCAACCAAAACAAAGTCAACCGTGAGGCCAGATTGCAGCAGAAGTGTGAAAGGAAACGAAGGGTAATGGCGTGGCAACAGAGGTGACTACAGATGGAAACACAGGCTTCATTAGAAATAAATAAATAAATAAATGGTGCACTGACTCGGAGAGTCAAGCTCCAGAACTCCTGGAAGAGGTTAAACTGACCTGCCATACTGACCTCATAGTCAAAGTATCATTTCACATCCAACATAGTTAAATTATGAAGAAAAAATGGCTATAAATAACGCCGTGGTTTCCCAGAAGGTTGAATCAGTTCATTTGGACACAGCATTTATCGAGAGAGAACCGTTTCATCACTCGTCTAAGTAATAATAATAATAATAATCGTTACATTTATGTAGCGCTTTTCAAGGGGGTGGCGCACTGGTTAGCGCGGTCACCTTACAGCAAGAAGGTTCTGGGTTCGAGCCCCGGGGTAGTCCAACCTTGGGGGTCGTCCTCTGGGTGGAGTTTGCATGTTCTCCCCGTGTCTGCCTGGGTTTCCTCCCACAGTCCAAAGACATGTAGGTCAGGTGACTTGGCCGTACTAAATTGTCCCTAGGTATGAATGTGTGTATGTGTGTGTGGGCCCTGTGTGATGGCCTGGCGGCCTGTCCAGGGTGTCTCCCCGCCTGCCACCCAATGACTGCTGGGATAGGCTCCAGCATCCTCGCGCCCCTGAGAGCAGGATAAGCGGTTCGGATAATGGATGGATGGATGGATGGATTTTCAAGACACCCAAAGCGCTTCACACTGAAGGGGGTAACCCACTTCAACCACCACCAGTGTGTGTGGCACTCCACCCAGGTGATGCACGGCAGCCATGTTGCGCCGGAACGCTCACCACACATTAGCGTGAGGAGGAGAGGGAGGAATCATTGAGCCAGTTACATGGGGGGGATGATCAGGTGGCCAGATGGAGAGAGCCAGGTTGGGAATTTTGCCGGGACACCTCCTCAGTGACCTCTTCAGTCTCAACCGACTGCAGGTATCTCCACCCTTATGAACAATACAGTGGCGTAACGACCGAAACCAACGATTGGTTTCATATGCAAATTGCCGTGACCGCTAGTTAGAGTTAGACTGAAGAAGTCACTCAATAAACGTGTCCAGAGGAACTGATTCAACTTTCAGTGGTTTCCTTACCCGGATTATTGAGCATGCATAAAGACAGTCTGCAAACATGTGGAGAACACACAGTGCTGCTAAAACAACCCATCCAAACCCACTGTGTAACGAAGGACCTTTACCTGGGATGCACTGGATCTGGGGCTTCTCCCAGTTGCCCCCAGGGAGGCATCTGACCAAAGGCGTTCGTCTTTGTCTGAAACCCTCGCTGCAGTGGTAGCGAACAACTGCATCTGTAGTGTACCTCTGGCGGACCTTCCCGAAAATGGACGCGTTCTGGACCCTGGGTGGTGGGCCACATGTGGCTGTTCGGAGGAGTTGAGATATGTAAAATCTTTAAGATCTTAAATTGTGGTACTTGTGCAGATATAAATGGATGGAGACATGATGTCTAAACTGATTGTGTGTGTGTGTGTGTGGGGGTTAGGGGGGCTCCGTTTCAATTCAGAAATTCAAACCGTTCACAATCCGACGAGGAGGCGACGGCGAGCTCGAATGGAAGCAACTGCAAGAAATATCCATCTTATCGAGCCAATAAGTTCTGTATTTAAACACTCTAAAAAAAGTGAAAGGTCTGCTAATGGGGCGAGAATATTTCATTTCTTTCCAGTAAAAATGCCATGTTGGGTGGTCCCACACGCCTGAGTAAATATTAATAAATCAAGTTTCTTATAGAAGTCACTTAACACAGTTGCATGGAACCACCTGACATATTTTGGAGCAAATTCAACTTCTCATTTTTTGAGTGTAAACTACTTAAGATCAGAATCATGTTTTTTTTGGGGGGGGGGGGATTTTCCGTCCTTTTTGTCCCCAGTTGCACAATTACCCCACTCTCTGAGCCGTCCCGGTCGCTGCTCCACCCCCTCTGCTGATCCGGGGAGGGCTCCAGAACTACCACATGTCTCCTCTGATACATGTGGAGTCGCCAGCCGCTTCTTTTCACCTGACAGTGAGGAGTTTCACCAGGGGGACGTAGCACGTGGGAGGATCATGCTATTCCTCCCCAGTTCCCCTCCCCCAAACAGTTGCTCCGACCGACCAGAGGAGGCGCTAGAGCAGCGACCAGGACACATACCCATATCTGGCTTCCCACCTGCAGACATGGCCAATTGTGTCTGTAGGGATGCCTGACCGAGCCGGAGGTAACGCAGGGATTCGAACCGGCGATCCCCGTGTTGGTAGGCAACGAAATCGACTGCTACGCTACCCGGACATCCAGAATCAGGTTCAGTGGCCATGTAGGTTTGCACTGCATGGAATTTGACTCCGGTTTCGTGGCATTTTAGTGTTCGAATCGGTCACTGTGTCTATTGAGGTCCAGTAAATAGAAACTGAACAGGTGGGCTAAAGGAAATCCCCAGTGTAGAAACTGAGTTCATCGTACAATACAGTTAAAGACATGAGGCCACACCAGGTCTCTATGCTCCATTCAGATTCAGCGCATAGGAGGTCTGCCGGTACTCACAGGTTCCCTTCTTGCAGGTGTAGGCCAGGTGGTAGTTGCACGGCACGTCGCTCCAGCGCCCGGCGTCATGCCAAACCATCACGACGCAGTCTTCTCCAGATAGGAAATAGCTGTCGGGCTGGCCTCTGTACCAGTTCTCATAGAGCTACACACAGAGGCGGAAGAGAGAGGCACCGAGAGTCACGTTTCGGGATTTGTATTCGAGGAAGTCGTCATCATAACACACTGGATGTGGGGAAACGGGTCAACGTATATCAGTCTCACTTCATTTTTCATTTTACAGTCTCGCCACAAAGATGTCACACTCTCTGAATATGACTCTTTGTATGAAGCCGTTGGCTTAGCGCTGGGTTTGGAAATTAGTCAAGGACTTGAAATGAAAACATTTTGCCATGTATTCTGTTCGCCTGGGCCACGTGTGAGACAAATTTAGTTATAAAACTAAAAAAAGGGAAAAAAATGGCACACCCCTGTCATATTTTAAAGTAGGGCTTACCGGTGGCAGGACAGACTGGCTAATGGGAAAGAGTGCACACACAGTTGGAAAAAGGAGGAATATCTCCACATCGACAGGCTTATGGTGCAAAAAGTAGCGAATTATAACCTATTAAGTGCCAATATGATGTAAGACTGCTACGGCACAAAGTGCTCATTGTGCGGACACCGTCCTTTTTTCCTTTCCTTTTTTTACCGACGGTCTGCAGATTCGTTTCTCTGCACCGGTATAGCATGCGATATCTGGAGCTGAACCGGCTACAGCCAACGAGTCTGCACAGACTCGTGTTAAAAGAGTGCAGACCCACAATACGTTGCATCATACACCTCACCAGCGGGTTGCCGTCAGACCAACGGAAGTCGTCCTCGATGGTCTTGTCGTTTAGTCCGGTCCACTGGTATTCCTTGTAGTTGCCTGGTGAAGTAGGCGACAAGGTAAACCAATAAGAAACACCCGTATGCATGCTTGTTTCAGGCGGTGAATTCAGGCCAAACATTCACCGGCTTCCCACCCGTGGATTAGTCTACGAATCCTAATTTCTTCTCTTTTTTTTCTCATTTTGCATTGATCGACTTGTTTATTTTCACTTCAGTACTAGCGGACCAATGGCCCTTATTCAGTCACACTGTCATCTGGTATCTTAAAATCTGCACAAAGCTGACTACAAGCCAAGTCAAACTGTCTCCACCAATGGGCAGAAAACGCCACTCGAAGTAGGAAAAAGAGGATTTTTAAGGTTCAAAACTAGATTTGAATAACTTGTGGTGGCCATTTCTTTGCGGCCTAAACCTATTTCAAGCTCGAGTAAGAACGAATGAAGACTCGGGAAACACCAGAATTGGGCTTATTAGCGGATTTCCACTACAAGGCAGCTCAAAAACCACAGTGTGGGACTACATCAAGGAAAGTTTTTTTTTCTTTCTTTCTTTCAACCTACTGTTGATGTAACTCTGTTCCTCCGGGGTCATGATGGACACCAGGTGTGCCCCCACCATGCGGCAGTGTTGCTCGGCCACCTCCCAGCTCAGACGCTGGCTAAAGTGGCGATAGCAGAAGCCCTGAAACTTATCCCAGCCCGGCTCACACTCCTCCAGATCTGAAAATAGACAAAATAAATGAATAGCGGAGTAAATTGTTTCAGATGTAATTGTGAGATTACATCCGAATAAGTCTGTTGGTTGGGAATGCTGATTGTATTGATGCACACAGTAAATTATGTGCAAAATGTATGGGCATGAATGCTTCTATGTGTTGTTAGCCCCGCTGCAAATTCATCTACTGTGGGCATAACCACGGATTTTTACCCCCCCCCCCCCACTTTTTCTCCCCAGTTGTACTCGGCCAATTACCCCACTCGTCCGAGCCATCTCGGTCGATGCTCCACCCCCTCTGCCAAACCGATCGAACCGGCGATCCCTGTATTGGTAGGCAACGGAATAGACCGCCACACCACCCAGATGCCCGTAAATACAGATTTTGACTGCATTTCAATTATATATCAAAATATATGCTCGTCAAATTGTCAGAAACACCGTATCAAATCCATCCACAGCATTGCAGAACATTTGAGATTTCCAAAGCTTATGTTGGTGAACATCGGTGAGGAGTTTTCACATCTATATTCTTGTAATTGCTGTGCATAGCAATACAAATGAGGAGCAGCAGCAGCTCGCACAGCACAACACGAGAGCAGAAAAACTCACCAGTCTGACAGAATTCGCCCCCGTAGCTTGGCAAACAAAGACATTTGACGCCCTCGTTGTATTCCACACAAGTGCCGCCGTTGAGACAGGGATCTTCCAGACAGGCATCTGTAACAGAGCAAAAGGCCAGTCCGACTAACTGTGGGGTTGCAACTGCAAAAGTGAACATGTGAGAATTTGTGCGTCATATCATAAACACGATGAATGTTTAAAATGAAAGATGTGCAAGATGAAAAAAAGGAAATTTGGTGTTGACAAAAGAGGTTATAGGTGCCGATCGAAGGTTGGGGCAATAAGAGAAAGGATTTCACATAACTTATGAGAGCATACGAAACTTCACAACAGGTTCACAAAGGATTACCAGCATTGCCTGTATGTCCTTAAGACCCTCTGAAACATTTTGATTGTACCTTAATGAGTTTGAGAGCAGGTCGACAATGTATGAACTAACACCAAATGTCTGAAATATGGGTTGTGGTGGGTTATGTATACATACGATAGGACTTTGCTGAGCATTTAAGATAAAGTTAAAGGTGTTTAAAAAAAAGCCTCCAAAGCCTCATATTGAAATGTTGTGGTTCATAATAGTCAGTGGGTGGCAGTAGAGAACAGGCTGGATGAAGCAGTTTTTCCATTTATGAAGGGTAGTGGTCAGTCTGAGTTTGAGGCATCTTTGATGAGGTTGTAATTCCCACTCATAGAAAAGCGCCCCCTTCCCCTCCAACACACACACAATCTTGTTCTGAACTTCCCAGCTTTCTCCATGCCAACTCCTTTTAAGATAAATTGCTCCTGTGATACCCAGGTAGACTTGGTGATGCTGAACAAGCCAGCCAGCCAGCCAGCCACGTTATTCGGCATTCTGTTCTTACAATGAATTTGTCCTCTGCATTTAACCCATCCTATTGTATGGGAGCAGTGGGCGGCTGCAGCGCCCGGGGACCAACTCCAGTTCTTCTTTCCATTGCCTTGCTCAGGGGCACAGACAGGAGTATCAACCCTAATGTGCGTGTCTTTTTGATGGTGGGAGGAAACCGGAGCACCCTGAGAAAACCCCCGCAGACACGGAGAGAACATGCAAACTCCACACAGAAAGGACCTGGGCCGGCCTGGGGTTCGAACCCAGGACCTTCTTGCTGTGAGGCAACAGTGCTAACCACTGGGCCACCGTGTCACCACACAAGTATTTAAACAAGCATTTACGATCTTTTGAAAGTTCTTTTTATCCACTGGCCAGGTTCCAGCAAGATCATAGAAGAAATTGATTTCCTCAGACAAATAGCCAAATAGCACTAACCTACTCCCTACTCCAGACGGGGTGAAATGGTCTGTACCTTTTCAACCAGTCCCAGGCTCAATTTAGCAGTGGTATCTCATGACTGTATTATCACATTTGTAGTTCAGTTTTGAGTCAAAGGGACAAGGAGAACCTAAATCTTAATTTTCAGCACTGTTAACTTCAGAAGTGGTGTTAGATTTAGGCTATTGGGCGGCATAACGAGTGGAAACGCTTGGTGGTTGATGGTTTTGAAGGATGATGATTATTTTCAAGAAGCAAGGACAACTTGAGCAAAAACTTAGACCTGATACCAACTGCTTCTCAGAAGGGATTTTTCTCAGGTTCGGTGTTGACTGGTTGCTAACCTTGTGGAAAGCTAACTAGCTAATCTGCAAGAAAAAGGGATGGAAAGTCATGTTGTTGCTCTCTAGTGGTTGCTTTCCAAGGCAAGAAGAAACGCTTCTGCTGGGTTTTTGCAGAATACAATTATTTTGTACCATACATTTTTTTTGTTAAATATAGGACTAAATACAATCTGCAGGTTTACCACTACTAGCTGCCACCTCCCATCTCATTAAAAGCAGCTCAGGCTAACAGGCTAGGTGGAACAGGGTTAGGGTTAGGAAATACAGAAATGAAAGTTACAGAAATTAGTTACCCAGCCAAGATTACACAATGATTTCCCTTCCTTTAATTCCCTTCATCCTATGTCTTTAGATTTTATTTTGATCGTGTTTTAGATATTTTATACAATGTCTAAAATAGGCCTATGTAAATATACTTCTTTACATGAAGGTGGAATATAATCATCATGACCATAGTTTGAATGGCACTTTGACTGCCATTTTAATTCGCATTTTATATATATATATATATATATATATATATATATATATATATATATATATATATATCCTTCACTAAAACTGGAAGTCAAAAGTGGAAAACCCCATTGATGTTAGGTTGAACCCCACATTTATTATATATTCATTTTAATATACTCTATGTCCCAGGGAGAATAATCATGCCAATTTATGTGACTTAAATGTTTTAGGATCTAGTTGATAGGTTTTTTTTTTCAGTTTGTACAGGTTCTCCCACATAGGATATTACATTGAATGGCAGAGCACCAGCTCCTCTTTCTCAAATGGGGAAAACCTGCTGAAGGGAGACATTTCAGAAGTCATTCGATTGCTGCAAACATGACTCATTGGAAAGATTTAGGCAACTGTAAAGGCAGGAGTTGAATCAAGACCAGA
This sequence comes from Lampris incognitus, assembly GCF_029633865.1. Classification (NCBI taxonomy): domain Eukaryota; kingdom Metazoa; phylum Chordata; class Actinopteri; order Lampriformes; family Lampridae; genus Lampris; species Lampris incognitus. Next base: position 65,366 of record NW_026611138.1, on the reverse strand, counting down.
TCCACTTGTGATATGTCAAGTGGAACTCATCTGAAACCGACAAAAATAGTGATCATTTTGTTGAAAATGTAAAAACTTAAAAAAACTAATAATAGGGGGGCTTGCTGAGGAGAAGAGAGGGAAAAGACCATTTACATTGAACCACATTCATCCCAGACCTCTGTGCAGTCCAGACTTTGCTTGTGTAGGACACAGTTTCTAAGCTTAGGTCCTCCTTTCCAAGGAAACATAAAAATTTCCCAACATCTTGAGTGGTAACTGTATTGATTGGGTCTGAAAAGTACAGTGGCAGAATCCCTATTTCAACAATACTACCATTTGTGCTGACATACCTCTGTCTGCTGCTGCCATTTGAGTTGCGGAAACCATGTATGAATGAGGGAAAGAATCAGAGTTGCGAAATTTTAACCCAAAACATCTCCGACTAATGGAAATAAAAACACATATCAACCATGATAATCAAGCAATAAATCAGCCTTGATTAGTTCCATTTTATAATTCTTTTACCTACAAAGGTAATACAAACATTTGGAAGGTTGATCATAATTAAACTAGTGTCCATGACTTTAGTTTAACAGTAATGACACTTAAATGATTGTGATATGAATGACACTGGGGGCAACTGCTTTAACCATCCAAAACATATCACAAAGGGACCCCTCTCACAACAAATAAATCAAGATGTTTTTGTGCTTACAGACATGATATTCTGTGCTTTTGTTGCGAGGCTTCCTAGACCTGCATGTGAATGAAAGCAACTAATGAAAGAGCACAGTCAGTCTCCAAACAATTGATCACCTGACAGTTTTAGGCATTAAATATGTGTTCAACAGTATCGTCTATAAAAAAAAACATTATTGAAATTGCATTGGTCACTGCTGTTACATTCAACGCTAATGCTGTTACATTCAAGTGAAATATAGAGTCTGTTATCCAGTTACCTCCCGAGTTAATGCAGTAAATACTGTCTGACTTTTGACAGTTAACCAGAAGAAAGTGATGGTGGTAGGCAGTCAGAAGCACTGAATTTGTTCTTTCATGTTGCAAAGAGAGGGTACCTTGGAAAGTAAAATCCATTGATCACTGTCAATGTACTACTAAAATTTCAGATCATGATAACCTGGACGTCACTCTTGCAGGGGATATTGATCGTAGAAGAGTCACTGAAACTCTTGTCCGCCAACACTCGAGACAACACAGTACTTCACAGAAGCCAATATTTAGATGAGAAAAAAAATGCACAAGAAGACTTGTTTGTTGATAAATGTCAAATGGGAAATGTCCCAGGAGTAAGTGTCTTGGGGGGGGGATCTCTAGAAGAGGGGTGAGAGGTACTTTAAGAGGAAGAGGAGGGGGAGTCAGAGGGGTGAGTGGGCTTGCTGACACAAAGAGTGAGACAAACGTAGAAGTGGGGGGAGTCATTTGAAAGGTTGTGGTTTACAGAGAATGGAGCAAGGAAGGTTGGGGCAAGGGAAAGACCAGGGATTTAGCGCATTGTTGCGTCGAATAGCAAGAGGAGGGCGGTTAGGCTGATTAGAGTGAATTTAACATTACCTGACAGCTTCCCTGTACCACCCACAGCAGCCCTCTCATTGGGCAAGATAAGCAGGGTGGGCGGCTGGGTCAGACTAAACTCATGATCCACACGACCTTGATCCACTGGTGGTATGTGGGCCGTCACCATTTGCAGTTCAGCAGAGTCATGGAAAGGTTTTGGCGTTGTGGTGGTTGGACTCCAGGTGTGCTTGGACCACTGTGTAGTTGTCATCATGGTAGCAGTGGTGGGTTTTGTGCTTGAGAGGTCCGACTCTGGTGAGGAATCTGGAGTCACCACTGGGGAGATAGAAGATGGCTGTCTGCTATATTCAAGATCATCTAGAGACTCTTGCGGTGCATAGGTAGTGGACAGTAGAGCCCAGTCAGATGTTTGGGAATTGAAGGGGAACACTGTAATCTCCTCCTCTAGGGTGGGTGCAACAGTGGTAGATTCTTGCCCACTTCCTTCCTCATTGGTAGCAGTTGTAGGATCCACATGTAATATGTGAGATGACGTTTGATACTCTGTTGTGGAGGAATTGGTGGGCAGTTGGGAGCTGTTGGACAATTCTGGAGCTGCAGTGGTAGCTAAACTTGTTCCAAAATCCAGGAGCTCTTCAGATTTTACCTGTGGCTGCTGTGTTTCAACAGAGGAATACACCTTCTCCATAGAGGTTGTATCATCAAATTCCAAACTGGTGCTGCCTTCCTGCCTAGGGATGGACTCCCAGAGGGGGCCCGGTGTGGAGTATGCATCCCGGCCCAGTTCTTCAGAATGCTTTGGGCTAGCTGAGATGCTAGGATCTGGAAATCCAGTTTGTACCTCAAAAGGGATGGTGGTAGATACTACTGAAGGTGATGGCTGAGAGGTGAAATCAGATGTAGAGGATTCCGTTGGGGCTGGAGAACTGCCCATTCCAACACTGAGGTCACTCTCTGAAAAAACATCATAGGACATGATAAGACCAGAGAAGGTACAGTTGCTTACATTTTTGTGGTTTTTCATCTCTGAATGCTTAGAATTAGAAACTAAATTGCATACTGGTCCTACCTTGAGAAATATCTCCTGACCCCTCCAGCGAGAGCCACATTGAGGTTAGCTCCTTTTGGGGGAACAGTGTAGCTTGAGCTTGTTGGGTAACAAGTTCCTCAACTTCAGCTGGGGACTGAGTTGAGAGAGCTGTTTGGTTGGTTTCTTGCACTACTGACTCTTCCAGTTTCGACTGAAACAAGGAGTCAGGGGTCATAGGGGTGGTTTTAGTCATATTTTCCGTCTTACTCTGGTTGTTTTCTGCTTTACTGTAATTGGCTTCGGATCTGTCCCAATCCAGGTTGGTTTCAGGCATTGGTTGGTAGTGTCTGGAACCATCAGATAGCTGAGATTCATGCTCCTCAAGGTTTGTATCTGGCATTGGCTGGTAATGCCTATGGGGCTCATATGATGGCTCAGGGAACTCTGGGGTGTTTTCAAATTCAGGCTGGTGAAGGCTAATGTTCTCTACATGGGGAGAATCTGTCAAAACTTTAATAGGCAGTAATGGAGTTGAGTATAGGGTACTGTTGGTGTCTGTCTCATTAGTGGCACTCGGCAGTAATTCAGTAGGATGTTGGGAATCGTACTCCATTTCTATAAGAGATGACATTTCATCAAAAGGCTTAGGGAGGTCAGAGGAGGATGTGAAGTTGAAGGGAATATCAGTTGTGCTTGGCATAATTGTTGGGGGTGTTTCAACCAGGTCTTCCCTGATAGAGGGCCTTGGAAAAATGGGGAGAGATTCCAGTACACTCTGGGCCTCTCGTTCCACTTGCTCTGAGTTTTGACTCAGTTGGAGTTCTTCCACTGGCTCCATAAGAATGACTATGTCTTGTCCGATGTCTTCAGATTCTGTGGCCATGTAATCCATTGGAGAGTCAGTGGGGGAATTTTTATAATCTGTAAAGGAAAGATGAATTATTGCTTTCAAAATGTATAGTAGACAATTGTTTTGTCAAGATACCTAAATTGTTTTTACTTTGAGGTTATTATAGCACATCTGAGCATGGCATATTTGAGCGTTTATTTTGCCCACCTCAAATCATGTGTCTTAAAAGCATACAACCGTGAATTTATCTGATTATCCATGTTTTTTTCAAGTGAAAACACTAAAGCCTAACGAAATTATAATTTAGTCATGACAGAAATGTGGGGAAGCAAAGTTTTAATTTCAGTCATCATTGCCTCTAGTATTTTACTGAAATCTTGGCCATTGTAACTAACAGGTTGAATAATTTGGGTGGTGCAGAAGACTAATAGACTAGCATCCCAATGCTGAGGTTCATGGTTAGAACCACAGTGTTGCCTCTGGCTTGGCAGGGCATTGCTGGGAGCACAACTGGCAACACTCCTAAGTGGCAGGTATTCCACCCATCTAATCAGGGAGTTTTTAGACCTGGCATAATAGCTGACTGGCAAAATAGAAATTCAGCAGTACAGGAGGATCCCCAGCTCTGGAAATTGTAGTGATGTTTGATGCTCTAAATCCCAGAGATCCATTTGAAATGAAATGGAGTCGCCACTGCTTTTGTATGAGCACCTTCTCCACCACCCCACAAGTAAATCAAGGTTGAATCTAAGTTTTAGCTACTAATATTGTAGTATTTGTTGGTAAAGGTCTTCTGCAGGGTTGGTGTGCCACATATGCTTGTTAGCCGCAATCTACTACTACTACTACTACTACTACTTTCGGCTGCTCCTGCTAGGGGTAATAATTTTGTTTTTTCTTCAAAGTCCAATCAGCTGCCCTCTTCCACAGTTGGCTGCTATAGTAAAGATGTAAAACACTATGTCATTTTTTTTGGGGGGGGGGGAATTTTCCCTCTTTTTCTCCCCAATTATATCTGGCCAATTACCCCACTCTTCCGAGCCACCCTGGTCACTGCCCCACCCCCTCCTCTGATCCGGGGAGGGCTGCAGACTACCACATGCCTCCTCCGATACATGTGGAGTCGCCAGCCGCTTCTTTTCACCTGACAGTGAGGAGTTTTGCCAGGGGGACGTGGCACGTTGGAGGATCACACTATTCCCCACAGCCCCCCCCCCCGAACAGGTGCCCCGACCGACCAGAGGAGGCGCTAGTGCAGTGACCAGGACACATACCCACATCCGGCTTCCCACCTGCAGACACAGCCAATTGTGTCTGTAGGGACGCCTGACTAAGCCGGAGGTAACACGGGGATTCGAACCACAGCATAACAGAATCCTGCTAACAGGATCCCCTCACTGTACGGGTCAAGGATTCAGCTTTTTCCTTTAATTTGTCACCGATGTCTATACGAAAAGCCTTGGAAATCCAAAAGGTAGACCTTTGAAGCAGTAAACGTCGTGAAGGCTGGATGGTTCTAGAAAGCCTGTTTGGTTGCTGAAGCGGTACAGAGTTTTCACTCCAGCCTGAGGTCCTCCACAGCGCTCCCTTGGGGTGACAATGGGGTAGCGCACACTGCCGTCAGATAACCAGCCAGGGCTGCACCGGTCCAGTCCCTCACTCCACGCCAAGTGCAGTTGACCTGTCGTCGCAAGCCGTGCGCCTGCAGACTTGCAGTATGACCGTGCTTCGTCCAATGACAACTGCTGTGGGATAGGGTCATGGAACACCTCCCCTACAAACACAAAGAATTTCCTGTGTGGTATTTGTTTCACGTCTCACGTCATTAAAATGCCTTTGGATTAAAAAAGGATAATGGAGGTAGTTTGATGACAGCCATGACAGACTGTGCATATTGAAACAACATCACAGTCAATAAAATTCAAAAGGCATTTAAACTGTGTCTCCTCTTGCCATGTGAAATTGCCCTGTGCCTACCAAGGGGAAATGACATGCTCACAAATCATCTGAATTCGCAAAGAGAGACAAACTTTCTCTGATTTTCTTTTTTTTTTTTTCTGGCATAAGAAAGGGATTAGTGGACTTTGCCATGAGTAAGAAGGCGCTGCAACTCTTACCGTCAATTTTCCCCACATAGCAGTACACATCAAACAGGTCCTCCGAATCCATTGTCCCGTAGTTCCTGACTCCCGGTCGGCTATCCATGTCTCCAAAGCAACCTTGGCGGGGCACCTGGATTGGGTACCTGTAGAAGTGGTGCGAAGGTATGGAAATAATGACGGTTTAGGCTGGGGAGGGGAGGTCCAATGCCGTTTCACTGTATAAAACCTGAACTTTCAGCCAGAATACATCCCTCGAGAGAAGTGTCTGTAAGTGCTCCGACGTTCCCCTGAATGCATTCAGCTGACCCAGGTTGTCGACATTGTTTTGAGGGTGCCCAAACGTTTGTGTACAACCCCTCCACTTCTAGTGGCAAATCTGATGATAGGAGAATGTTTATCTGCTGATCATATTTGGGGACAAATTGATATGGCCGATGACGCCGATCAAAGTTGATAGCGTATACCGTCCCGTTCAAATTTAGAGTAGAACAGAACGAAGAAATAAAAAATCTGAATAAATAATTTAAAAAAATAACCCCCCCCCCTTTTACCTCATATTCTTGAAACTGTCTCCTCCCCATCCCAGCTCCTATCCACACATACATATACCCCAGGGAATGCCCCAAGACTTCTGACTCATTTTAATAGTTGTTTATCACAAGGTTAAGGCCACAATCTTGGCTCAGGTAGCTTCCGTTAAAAAAAGAAGAAGAAGCATATATTGTAAAAACTGCTGAGATACCTGACGGACTGATCTGCAAGCCAGCCAGCGTCACATTGCTCATAGCCGTCGTAATAGGCCGCAAGCAGCTGGTGGGGAGTGGCAATGTGTGCTTCGATGTCCTCGCAGGCCTTCCGGGCGCTGTCGAAGGAAAATGCATACCGGCCCGAGGCGTCTCTGTAGTGGAAGACAACACCTACACCCAACAGGTGTGCACACACACACACACACACACAGTTTCATACAGACAGACTTAAAACTTCTGTATTCCTAGTATACAAGGTAATATACAATAAGCAAGTAGCATTTAATAAGAATGACGTGATTAGGCAAGGCTATACTAAATAATAGCAAAACATTTTCAGAAACTTCCCCCTGGCTTGTTTTCCAGTCCCCCAATAAAGCATACTAATATCAGTCACCAGCCATTGTCTGCAGCCTGTGAGTAGCGACTATTTGGATGGAAATACGGTGTTTTATTATCGCCTGTTTGGTTGCCAGTCTCACATACTATTGGACCTATCAGCCCATTTGATTTATTGATTTATTTTGTGCAGTTATGACTGTGGCGAAGAACCTGTCGTGGTCGCGGTGTTCTCGCTACCGCCGCTCCCTCTCTCTCATTCGCCCGGTCGAAGTTAAGCATGCGCATGCGCCACTCGCATCCACGGCTGATCGGGCAGCGACAGTGGGAAAAGGTGCCCGGGTACGAGTCTCGACGGTAAACGAGAAATCGATCGTATTTGGCAAGTCAGCAAACCATTCACGGATGATCTGAGCGCAGGAGAACTGGAGGGGCCGCTGGATGAACCGAAAAATAGTGAAACCTTTCTTTGTGGAAGGTGCAATTTCACATGAGACTCGGTCGCATTTGTGCAAAGATCCACCAAGGAAGCTAAGCATCCACAGACCTACAGCCAAAACGTGTTTATTAGCTAGATTTTTTTAGCTTGAGCGCATCACACTAACCCCCCCCCCATATTCCACTGGTTTTTCTGCCCATGTGTGTGTCTGTCTGCTGCTAATCTCCCATACTACTGGGCCTGTCAGCCTAATCAGTGTTGTGGACAGTTATGACTGTTATGATCAAGGACCTCTCATGCTTGCAGTGATCCAAACCTTTGAAAAACCTGTTATATACCGCAATTGAGTGCCAACTCCTCAGCTGGTTTTTCATCCAAAGTCCAAGCACCGGAGAAGGGGAGATACACGGGAAGTGCCTCCGTATTTCCCCTTCTTCGGGTAGGCCAAAGAAAGGGGTGGTTTGTCGCCAAGTCCGAGCACCGGAGAAAGGCAGATATGCCCGGTGGGGGTCTGCACTCTACTGAATGTGCCCTCTTCTAGTGTTAATACTGGTTTTTGTACCCTCGTGTTCAGAATGTGAAATGCCACACTGACTGTGGCCTATGGGAAAATTAAAAGTGCTAGGATAGAATGCCGACTCGTTTTCAGCTCCAATAAATCAGCCACATAAAAGAAAAGAGTGGTTGAGTTGAGTGTCATCAGCGCACCGATGCCCTCAGCGCTACTATGCTGATGACACTCAACGCTTCATAGGTTCTGTGTGAAGATGAAACCACAGGCCTGATCCAGTCATCCAGACAGACATCTGGCCAAACACACAACATTCTTTGGCAGAAAGCTCACTTCCCATCTGGACAAATGTAACTCCATCACGCAAAGGCTTCCTGTGTACCATCCTTCAGCACCTCCATCTTAACCAGATTGCTGCAGCAGTCCCTCCCCCCTCCCCCGGATTATCCCCCGCCTTTCCTCCCCAATTGCATCTGGCCAATTACCCCACTCTTCCGAGCCACCCTGGTCGCTGCCCCACCCCCTCTGCCGATCCGGGGAGGGCTGCAGACTACCACATGCCTCCTCCCATACGTGTGGAGTCGCCAGCCGCTTCTTTTCACCTGAAAGTGAGGAGTTTCACCAGGGACACGTAGCACGTGGGAGGATCAAACTGTCCCCCCCCCCCCCCCAGTTCCCCTTCCCCCCCCGAACAGGTGCCCCGACCCACCAGAGGAGGCGCTATTGCAGCGACCAGGACACATCCCCACCCCAGACACGGCCAGTTGTGTCTGTAGGGATGCCCGACCAAGCCGGAGGTAACACGGGGATTTGAACCAGCGACGCCCGTGTTGGTAGGCAACGGAATAGACCGCCACGCCACCCGGACGCCCGCTGAAGCCGTCTTTGTCGCTCACCTTACCTAGCCCTTCTAGGCTCCGTTCACATCACGCACTACTTCCCCGTCTCTCTCCATTCACCCACTCACATCTGGGAGTCGGCTGTGTACACAGCAGCATTCTTTTACTTTTGGTCACCGAGCAGTTTGGGTTTGAAGGCATTTCTCAAGAACAGTTCAACAGAGTTGCCTCTGAAAATGTGTGAACAAATCCAGAAGACAACCTCACGCATATAATCTTCCTTTTTTTGAATCTTTCGGCATCGCACATCATGAGCGCCCATGATTGCAGCCTGTTCATTGTAAAAGGCAAAACCTGTTTTTAAATTATAGCTCTCAGTTTACGATACTGCTTTAAAATGTTAATGTCATTTCACATCCCGAATAATGAGCCAGGGCTTTAAACTGTGTTATTTCCCAAATACCTAACCACCTCACTGTATGCCATTCATTAAAGCTCATATACTCTTAGATCCGGGAAATGGACTTTCCCGTAAGATTGTAGATACGACCGACGGACAACCCACAAACGATGCAAAGTTCCGAAGCTTGCAACTACGTAATGCTGCTTACCTTTGACCTTGAGCTCTACGAGGTCGCTGGCATCCTCCAGGCCCTGCTGCACCTCGCAGCGGTAGTGGCCCGAGTCGCTGGCGCGCAACATTCCCAGCCGCAGTGACAAGTCCTCGGAGGAGGACGTGTAGTTGAACAGGACGGCCCTCTCCCGGTAGGACTCGCTGATTTTTACCCTTTCGCCCAGCACCACCAGGATCTCCGTCTCCACCCCGTTGGACACCACGCTCCACTTCACCCGGGGCAATAAGGGGGGAAGGGTGGAGGCTGATGTCGGGGACAGGGACACCAGGCAGGGGATGACGACGGAGCCGCCCAGTGAGGCAGAGAGGGACTTTGGGTGGAGCATGCTCACCTGGAGCTTCTGGGTGTCATCTGAAATGGGGAATGGTGAGACGGCCTGAGTAAACGTGCTTTATTGTCCAAATGTATAGAGGAAAGTGATCTATAAGTATGTATTTTCTAGAACTTATGACACAATAATCTGCACAAAAAAGAAAGGTCGACGTACCTTGAGTGTATGGGTTTTGGGTAGGGAGGGCCAAAGTGAGATGGCACACTGCGAAGAGTAGTGGAAGAAGTTGGACGTATCTGCGGAGATAAAGACGAGACAGAAAGAATACAGATGTAATGAAACATGTCAAAGACGGGGACTCACAAAGCATTTTTAAAGCAAGTAGGGGGGAGATGGTGCTGGCAACTCTCGCCAACGAGGAGGCCTGCTCCACCCCCGTCTGCCGATCCGGAGAGGGCTGCAGACTACCACATGCCTCCTCCGATACATGTGGAGTCGCCAGCTGCTTCTTCTCACCTGGCAGTAATGAGTTTCGCCAGGGAGCTGTAGCGCGTGGGAGGATCACGCTATTCCCTCCAGCCCCCCACCCCCACCCCCACCCCCAACAGACGCCCTGACCTAACAGAGGAGGCGCTAGTGCGGCGACCAGGACACATACCCACATCCGGCTCCCCACCCGCAGACACGGCCGATTGTCTGTAGGGACGCCCGACCAAGCCGGAGGTAACACGGGGATTCGAACCGACGATCCCCGTGTTGGTAGGCGACGGGGTAGACCGCTACGCCACCCGGACGCCCTGTGTTTTCCCTGACAAAAACATTTAGCCTTTAGTGGGTGCAGTTATTTCTGGTGCTCTTAAGTTATTTACTGAACTCTTTGGAAAGGTGGAGCAGCCAGTCAGCACGCTCTGTTGGGTTTACGAGAGTGATTCATTTGGGATTTTAAAGGTCAGCACGCACACAGTGGCACAGGTTATGTAGCGGCCCCGTTGCAGCGTTTGCAGTTTATGCTAACGCCACCTTACCATGCACCTGTTTCGGTTCTGCTCCTTTACTGCCGGTGGGTGTTCGGAGGGCTTTTGTTCTCCGTCATAGCAAGTCTGTGTGTATGGAATATGCGGCTAGGTGGGGAGAAAGTCTCTTCAGTCAGAACAATAACCGCATTGTGACGTTCCCTTCTCCGAGTAGCTGTTTATTATAAGTGTCTGGCATCCTTTCCACCCACAGCAGGACCACCTGACAGAGTCAGCCCAAACTGCCAAGCCTGACTGTGCTGCGAGTCTGAGGCCAAAGGAGTCCCGCGTTATTCCGTTCCATGTCTGGATTCTCCGCAGAGGGGCTTGTTGCCCCTAAATGCGACTACATGTGCACCGAATATATCAGCACGGATGGCCAAGGAGCAAAGTCGTGAGGCCGAAGAAGAGAGCCGTGGTCCAACAGACCGATGGAGCCTTCAAAGGAAAAGGACGGCAGGATATAAAATCCTGAGCACAAATAGACAGGAATGACTCAGAGGAGGAAAATGGGTCACGAAACGCAGACAAAAAAAAAAAAAAAATCCAAGCGATGCGATCTTAGGATAAGGGTGGGGACACGTAAAAGACAACATGTGAAAGGAGCATGGGAATGTAAATTCACTCGTATCTAAGCTGAGTTACGGATGCGTTTATAGAAAACCTGAGAACGTGTCCCCGCTGAGTTTGGGCATCGAAAGCGTTTTCTTTTGGAAATCACAACTTTGCCACGGTTCTGGTTCAGCACAAAATCCGTGTGTCAAAAGCATTAGCGCACGGGGCCCTCGAGACGGCGAAAAACCCTACTGCAAAACCCAAGACGTGGAAAGAGGCGACTTCACTGGGCCGCAGAGAAGAGCTGGGAGAACAGGCGTCTGACCACAAGCCATTCATCACCTCCGTAAGCTAATGACACGTCTCCTCAGGCTCGAGGCGTCCTGCCAGCACTCCGTCACCAGTCTGGCCCTGTTATTAACCCAGCAGGCATGGCAGGACGCTAACGCTGACCTCACCCGACCTACCCAAAAATCAGCCGTCGTGAGGCTGGATATGTTCATTCGTCATTACAGTGCAGTGTTGTGGGCTTTTAAGAGTTCAAGGCCTGTTAAGAATCAAGCCCCGTTAGGACTCAGAAGCACAACTGCATGTCCCCCCCCCCCCCCGTCATGCCGGTGATACATATATCATACTTAATTTGATCAATTACACCACCTTAGGTAGCAGTCTGTTTTTGGGGCCTTGCAAAAATGCATTTCCTATTCGATTCCCACGCTACACACACACACACACACACGTTGATTTTTGTACGGTTCAGCCTTCCTGATCCGTGGCCCCGGATTGGTTTCATCCACTGAATGAACTTCTATTATAACGCGGAGATGCTGCCGATGAAAGAGAGGGGACGGGTTGGGGAAGGATTTTCAATCCCTCAAACGCCGGCGGGGCAGCTTAGGAGAGCGTGAGCATGAGCGTATATACATCATGTAACACATCGTCATACTCGGTTGGTGCTGCTACACACGGTATATTTTAACAGCTTTGGCTCGTCGACACATCGCTTTCCTCTGTAAAGAGGTCAAGGAACCGTTGAGGAAGAGGTCCCAGATCCTTTGACTGTTGAGGCAACAAAAAAAAAGAGAGAAGAAAAAACCCTCCTAAATCATCTCTTCACTGGCACCAAAAGAAATGAGGCTCAGAACAAATTAGTAGCGAAGCACAGAAGAGATAGTGTGTGTCTGTGTGTGTGTCTGTGTCTGTGTGTGTGTGTGTGCGAGGACGAAAGAGAGAGATCCTCTGCGTCAGCAGGTTTGGTTTGGCTGTTTTAGGTTTTGTTTTTTCTGAGTGCCAAAAAAAGTTCCAAAAAGGATCCATGATATGCAGCAGCGCCGAATCCGCCAACCAGTTTTTCTTCTGCAGTCTGATATAACCAGAGCCTCCCGGACCTGGACCCGGACCCCTGTCAGTCAGCCATCTACAGTCTGCATCAGTCAGCACAGCTGTAAGCTCGGCCTCTCGCAATACAGAACCCCTCAAAGAAAGAGGCAGTTAGTCACGGAAAATGCCTTCTTTGGTTCGTAAAGTACAACATTTTTGTATCTAGATTGTCGAGCAGATAAGGCCCCCCCTCCCCCCTCCTCCTCCCCCCCCAACCAGCTGCTGAAACCCATGTTTGTGCGCAAGCCAGACACCAGAATAAACGTCACGTCTCTGCAAAACCACGGATACGTTCTAATCTCGATGTATTTCCGAACCAAAAAAAAATACATTTCATTTGCCTGGGTCCAGACCTTTGAACTGATTCTTTTGGTCTGGCCATCGCGGCGCGAAACGAGCTTTTTCTCGGTTGAAAAGGCGATTATCCAATGAGCGCCGCGGGGGGGGGGGCGGGGCGGGGTTATGATTAGCCAATCAGCACCGCGGGCGGGACTAACGCCGTCTTCCCGATGTCGCCCGACGTCATAGTTTGTCGCTACTCCGCTCCGCTCTCGAAATCTCCGGCAAAACCGGTATGTTGTCATGGCTACGCATCGGCGTCGACTTAAGATGACGTCAGAGTCAGGCGGATACTGCGTTGGTCTTTAGTGATTGGTCGGGGAAAATCCGATCCCCCCCTCCCCCGCGGAATAGGGCGGAGTGGAAGGCAACGTCAAACTGAAGATGGAAATGGAGTGCAACGACTGGATAAGGCTGTCCGATATCAGGCAAACCTTTCGTATCCACATTCCGACTTACAGCCAGGGCTGGTGGGGCCTGCGCTCGCGTCACATGACTGTCAAGTGTCTGCCAAAACAAAGAAAGTGGCTGTGGGAAGCGCAATACTTTTAGATAGTTTCTGCATCAAAATGCGGTTTGATAACATTTCTAGTGAGCAATGTGCGTTTTCATAACCATCGTTCAGTGAATGCATATGATCCTTGGTTTGTTAGTTATTGTGAAGATTCTTTCGGGTAACCCAACAGTTCCGGCCTCCTCCTCGTCCGTTCATTTCTGATAATGGACACCGTGTCGGGCGTTATCTCCTGCTTATTGCAACCCTGTTGAGCATCCAGGGCATTACTACAGGTACGGGCCCCGAATTGCTTGGGTTAGGGTTAGGTCTGAAAAGACAGATTTTGCATTTCACCAGGAAAATAAGCTTCAGTGTAGGCCAAAATGACTAGTTTGGTTTTAAATTAGTCAAAAATGACCACCTGAAGTGAGGTTTGTCACTATTTCCACAAAAACAGGCAACCCCCCCCCAAAAAACTGCAGACCTTTCATTTCATGTGTTGGATCTCCAAAAGGCTCTCTGAAAGTAAGCCCGGGTCAAGGCTGTGTCGGTGGAATGTGAAAATTAAAACTCCGTAGAACTAAAGCAAATACGTTGTTGGAAAGGTCTCGGCCTCTACATTAACATTATGTTAGAGTCCAGTGTTTCTCAACCCAGTCCTCAAGGACCCCCTATCCTGCAGATTTTCATTGTAACCCTGCATAGGTGGCCCTGCTTGTACTTACTCGACCAATCATCTCACAGCACTTAATTATGCAAGGTGTGCAACGTCTGACAAAATTCATTGCTGATTGGTTGAATAACTACAAACAGGTACACCTATTCAGGGTTGCAAAGAAAATATGCAGGATAGGGGTTCCTTGAGGACAGGGTTGAGAAACACTGTGTTAGACCGAAGATTGTAAATGGCTCCTGCTTTGAAATATGAACCTCTAAACCTTGACCTCAGTGCATGTTGGAAGGCTTGCCATTCAGTAACAGAAGGACCACTGACATGGGGCAAACTGTCGCACAGCCCTCTCGAGCCCAGCTACGCGACTATAACCAAGGCGGGGGCGCTGTCAAATATGCTCAGAAGTAAATTTTAACCATTTAACAATCAGATATTTAAAATGTGATCACATACATTTATTTCCCATCCCCTTAAAACCCTCCAGCATGCTCTCAAGTCAGTATTTACAACTTCCAATTCTAGGAAATAAACTAATATCTACAGAATTTATCCAATATTTACGGCAGCCGAAATATAAAGTACACCGAATTTAGATGGTTTATTTGGGGGGGGTGGAAGCATACAAATGTTGATTTATTTGGGATAGTTTAGCAAGCATTGTAGATACGCGTTTTGGGGTTTGGCTGCATTGCGTTCCGCCAATTTCCTATCGACACCTGAAAGAATATTCGTAATAACTAGCAGTTTATGAAAATAAAATGCTCGTTACATTTGTCGCTTAAAACTGCTATCGAAACGCATGTTAATGCCGAAACTATCTTAGGATATTGCCTTTTTCCCACTGACAATGAAAGGGATGTCAGCCTTTTCCCTTTTCTTTTCGCAGACAGAAAATGGACAGCTCCACCAGCGAGCTGAAACGCTGATATGAAACCTGCTTTTTGCTTCAGAAACCTGCTTTTTGCTTCAGAAACGTTGAGACTTCAACCCATCCGGTGGTTTGCAGCAATGCAAAACGGCAGCGTCTCGTCCTGGCGACTGGCTCGGTGTGCCCCTGTTGGTTTAGCATCAGACCACATCAGAGCTATTCTTTCTCGTCCGTCCTCTTTTCTGCCCTTCTCTCTACTTTTCCTGTCGAAACGAAGAGGGGGGAAAAAATAAATAAATAAAAGCCAGTGGTCTTGCTGGTTCCCTTCAGAAGGGAAGAAAAATTAGGTCATTTTCCTTTCTTCTTTCGAGAACTGGAAAAAGTATTTGTTAACAGACATCCGAGTGGGCCGGGGGAGAGACTGGGACGGCGGTCGTCCTGGCCGGAGCCAAGAGGTAACTTGGTGAGCTGAAGAGGCCTGTCAGGCCTTAACCGACCCCCTCCTTTATATCTGTATATCTAATACACCATTCTTAAGAGTGGGCGCAAACACAGCGCGCTAAGTTGTGTGATATTAAATGGCCTTGTTCGGAGGTAGAATAAATGTTATCTGTTTCTCCGCCAGCTGGACGAGCTCCACGGACTGGTATGACTATTAGTATTCTCGAGAAGAAAGAGTCTCACAAAAGGCCAGCAGTGGGCAAGGAGGACAGCTGCACACTGGGCTTTCACTTTGTACCGACTCCCTTACAAAAACCCTCGGGGAAAATTAAAGGACAGGGCACTGGCACACTTGCTTGCTTCTTCTCTTTTCTTTTGCTCTTTCTTTCCAAGGATGGAGAAGGAAGTTGAAAACCACTGTGGGCCGTTTAGAGAGCAGGCTTTGTAGAAAAGGAGTGGCCACATTAAGAGACAGTCCAGAAATGTTTCAAATGGTATAATTGTTGCGAAAGTATGTACAACCAACGGTTTGTGTTCGGCCCGAAAGCCGCCAGATTGATGACGGCGGACAAAAAAAATCCCGGTTGGTGCTAGTTATCTGGTGCCTTCTTTAACCCACATTTTCAGGGAGGTCTTTGGCCCCGCAGTCATCATGCCCACGGCATTTCTGCACTTTTTAATCAAAATAAAGAGTGGAGACGAGTCGAGCTACGATCGGCGCCACCCGAAGCATTAGCAGGTCTAGAAACTGCAGTCCGTGCATTGTGCACGTACATGCCAAATCCAATTTCCCCCTCGTGCAGAAACAGAACGGCTGGCAAAAAGAGAAGGACTAATTACATGTTAGCCATGAATGGAGCCGAGGTGTGAAACGAGTTATGACAGTGAAAAACCACTTTAATGTCAGCACTCTTAGTTGACAACCTCACTAATAAGATGTCTTTTTCCCCCCCAATATGACAGTCTGCAATAGAGACTTGCATACACCTACACACGGGTGTCTGATTTGACCTTTGGTGCCAAGGTCAAATCAGACACACCATTTCCTCACGCAGTGACCAGGAAAATTACTCTTGGTTCCCAGTTTAGCCAGGTCAGGCTTACTGTGACAGGACCTCAAGATTGATTTGCGCTTAAAGGAGTGCTGAGCTGAAACAAGCTTTGGCACTGCCTCCCGTGTTAGCATTTCATCCACAAGGACCAGCCAGAGACTTGCTGTGGTTTCTACAGAGGTAATTGTGTTTTTTATGGGGTAAACGTATTAAAAGCAGCACCAGGTGACATTTTTGCCTTAACACGACATCATTAAGTTGACTTTTGTTGAATAGTTTGATGGCTTTATCAAAGAATGACACGATCGCAGTTCAGATCAATTCCCTAGGAGCCTTCGCTATGCGTCTCGTCTGCCAACGGGCGCAAAACCTCTCAGGAAACATAGGGATTGCTTTACAGCACACGCACGTACAAGTAGAGCAATTTTACTTAACCTCGTCTGTGAGCATAGCTCCTCTTCTTCGGTGACGGCAGATTTTGAGCTATGGCTTATCTAAATACATGCATGCATTCTGCTGCTATGCTGTGAAGAAATAAAAATTGCCCCTTGTCTGTCTTTGCAACAGTGGACGTAAAAGCCGCTGCCTGGTGTTACTTTAAATCTGCACTGGTTTAACTTTTTATTTTAATCCACCATTACAATGACATTGCTGTTCCATCCGTCTGTCCCCCCCCCCTCTTCCCAGTCTTTACCGCTTTCCTTCCCAGTCATCTTCGCTTTAACATACCATGAACCTTCCAGGCCATCTCCAGATCACTTGGATATCAGTCTCGGTCAATACAGTACAACACATCTACTTCCATATCTTAATTTGATGTTGTCACACTTTACCAACCAAACACATTTCAGATTTGTGATATTGTTGATGGCCACGGATAACAGTGAATATCTTCTCATCTGTGACTTGTACAGAAAATACAGATGGGCTTTTAACCACAAATTAAGGGGATCATATAACTCCCCTTTCACCACATAACACAGGCTGCCAGTTTACTAGAAAATCATCTTTTTACTGTGTGATTGTTACTTCTCAGTTGCACAGTAATGAATGGCTTTGTGTGGTATGGCTGTGCTAACTCCCCATGTGCAGAGGTCCGATCTTAAACCTACGGATGAACATTGTCTGATTATTCCCGTTAAGATAAAATGTGAACAAATATCTGAAATGAAGGCCTATAAACTGTGGAATAACTTGGCCTGAACAACACACTGTATTGTTTTAGAACACAGCAGATCACTGTTCAATGGATGTGCACTTGTAATTTCTCACATTTCTCATCCAGTGATTGTAATGTCATTTTACGAGTTCTGTATATTTCTGATTGTGTCTTAAGCAGCCTTTTTGACGTTTTCTCTCTCTCTCGTTGTGCTGTAGTTATTGTTGGTATCGTAATTGTGGTTCTTACAGTAAGGGGTAATGCCCTTCGAGGTGCCATACTCAAGAATTATTGGACAAATGGCCCCATCGTCCCTTTATTCCAGATTATGGACACCTCGAAGGGCATTATCCTGTTTATACCATGGTCACTTGCCAAAGAAACAAAATCAAGACCTTTAATCTATATTTTCATTCGTTTTCTAATCAAAATCTGAAGTTTTTCACAAGCCATAACTCAGTTTCCCTGGTAAGGGCTTGACCAATACCTGGAACAACCATTGCCATCCCATAAGGTTCTCATGCAAAGGAAACGTTCACTACTCCAGTAAATGGGACAAACCTCAGATACGACTTGGCAACGGAAGATATGTCTAGTTCGCTGAGCTCATCTCATCTCTTATCTCTTCTCTCTTCTCTCTCTCTATCAGTAGAAAGCTAACGTTATGCTAGCAAGATCCAAAGTCAGTAACATCGCGTACGGTTGGCAAACACTTACCATAATTGGTTATATTTATCAACAATACTAGCTAGCTGTCCAGCCATGTCATTGTCCCTCAGATACGACTTGGCAACGGAAGATATGTCTAGTTCGCTGAGCTCATCTCATCTCATCTCATCTCTTCTCTCTCTCTGTCAGCTATGAGTAGAAAGCTAACGTTATGCTAGCAAGATCCAAAGTCAGTAACATCGTGTACGGTTGGCAAACACTTACCATAATTGGTTATATTTAACAACAATACTAGCTAGCTGTCCAGCCATGTCATTGTCCCTTAGATACGACTTGGCAACGGAAGATATGTCTAGTTCGCTGAGCTCATCTCATCTCTTCTCTCTCTCTATCAGCTATGAGCAGAAAGCTAACGTTATGCTAGCAAGATCTAAAGTCAGTAACATCGCGTACGGTTGGCAAACACTTACCATAATTGGTTATATTTAACATCAATACTAGCTAGCTATCCAGCCATGTCATTGTCCCAAATCAATATTGTAGCGAATTCGGAGGATAACGCATCCACAGGAACTGCCGCGGCCGGGAAGCGAACCCGTATCGCCCGCACCGCAGGCGACATCGCTAACCGCTCGACTAACGGGTCAGAGCCGCTGGCCAGCGTGTCTTCTTATCCACGCACGTTACACGATCAAGATTTTCACGAACAAATAAGCCATGTGTCGTTACTGTCGGCCGCAGCCTGAAGTAGCGAGTTGAATGGGGTGGGATGGGGGGGGTCGTGCTTTTTCACAGGCTTGTCAAACAACTTCGTTTTAAATGATACCCTCTAATTAGATGCGAGCTTGTTGGCGCGTTGCAGTAAATTGTAAACGGAGGCTTCGACCGCGTCCCTGTTACTATGGTTACTCGGTTGGAACTACCTAGCAGGTGTCCATTACCAGGAATTAACGGACACCCTGCGGCCAATCAGAATCGAGTATTCGCCCTGCCCACGTTATGACGTGCCGATGCGTCACGACGCCGATACGAATACCATTGCTACCGTAATACCGTAATACCGCCGCAACCGCTGTTCTTGCCGTCCATACAGCGGTTCGTCTGACAAGAAGTGCGTGTCTGTAGCCTGGCACTGTTCCGCTTGTGGTTGCATCGCAATAAACAGAACCAAGCAGTTTTTAACCCGGTCCGGTCTGCTCTCCGATGAAAGAGCAGACTATCTAAGAGCAGACTATCTAGCCCATTAAAACAAAACACAATTTATCCTTAAACATCTCCTCCTCCACGCCATTGAGTCAGTCCCATTCCCTCTATCTCCCCATTAAGGATGGAGTCCCTGAGGTGAGCCGTGGGAAATGAACGGAGGAGACAAAGTGTAGAAGGCACTCAAACTAAAACGTCACCTCCTCTTCGCTCCTGCAGGGCATGAAGAAAAAACCCCCTCCACGAAACCATGAAGATGAAACTCCGTGGAATCCCTGGACAAAGCAACGCGCAATCGGGCGACATGGAAGACGATGGCACACGAGATAATGGGCCTATACAAATAACATAGACTTGACTTGACAAGCCACTTTTCTGAAGGAGGGGGGGGGTTGACACAAAGTCAAGTCAATTTTATTTGAATAGCCCAATATCACTTTTTGAAGGGGGGGGGGTTGACACAAAGTCAAGTCAATTTTACTTGAACAGCCCAATATCACTTTTTGAGGGGGGGGGGGGTGACACAAAGTCAAGTCAATTTTACTTGTATAGCCCAATATCACTTTTTGAAGGAGGAGGGGGGGGTGACACAAAGTCAAGTCAATTTTACTTGAACAGCCCAATATCACTTTCTGAAGGGGGTGGTGGGGGGGTTGTCACAAAGGGCACCCATGCGCCTGTTTGCCCGCAGTATAGCTGTGCTGGCCTGCAGGAGCTTTCTTTCTTTAACCTCTTCTAACTCGTCGCCCAGTCCAGGTAGCCGCCAGTAGAGCGGCACCACCTTCGCGGCGTTACCGTGGGCGCGCAGCCGAACCCCGGTTCCCAGACCAAAGCGAACCCAGACTCTCTCCCTCAGCACGAAACCGTCTCATACAACACAGGCGGCGAAAGCGGCGTTTTTGCCGCGGAGCGCAACATGAGACGGCAGTCGGTCAAGTGTAATGGCCTTAAGTGCGACAGCCTGGTTCATGTTTGGACCAGATATTCTCAGGACACACGTTTTCTCGACCCATGTCCAAGAACAGCTGAACTATATAGTTTACAGAGAAACGCCTTGGGGGGTGGGGGGGGGAAACGTATTGACTGTTTCAATTGATGAGGTGCGCTCCTTCCAATCGCCCTAGAAGTGACAAATGAACAACGTGACGGAAAAGTCGTTACTTCAGAAGTGACATTTTGCAGCTGCAACACGAATCTCAGAAAACACACGCGCCAGCCTCGCGCTGTCGTCACGTTATCGGAAAAGTAAAGGTGACACAGTATTAAAACGCCGCCCACAGACCGACACAATTAAAAAAAAAAAAAAGAAAGGTGCGTTGCCCTACCGGGTTCCTCCCGAAACCATTTCAGCTGGCGGACAGGACCTCTGCGGGCTCGACTGGAGAGAATAACGTCCGCTGCGCTCCTGCTCGCTGCAGTCTGCAGTGCGTACGGGACACTGCGTCGTTCACCTCCCGGTGCTCCTGGCGGAGGTGCAGGGGGGGGAGACGCTTGGTCGCAGGTCAGGTGGAACTCAGCAGCGCCTTGGTCCAACCAACTCCGAGGGATGAGGAGCAAAGAGGGAGTCGGGAGAAAGCGACGCCAAATATGAAATACTGAACTGCCCACTTTCCTCTCTCTCCTCTCTCCCCCCCCCCTCCCCCGCTTCCACCCCAACAATCGGGACGACGGGGCAGGCGCATGTGTGCTCCGCCAAAAGGGAAACGGGGAGGGGAGGGATGGCGTCTCAAACAGCCCCCTGTCATTACGGCAGGCGTTAGATAAGTCTGCATGTTTCGTTGCAGGGAGGCAAAATAAGAGAGAGAGGGAGGGGGGGGGAACGAGGGGGGGATGCACAAATCCGAAGTGAAGGAGCCTGAGTGCATCTGCCCATGCATGGGGTCAGTGCGGTGCAGTAACAGCGCAGCGCAGCGTCTCGGGGCAGGTACGGTGGCTGATGCTGTTGCGTGTGATGTTGCGTGTGATGTTGCGTGTGATGTTGCGTGTGATGCGCAGCCGCTGGGTCCCGGACATCGGGAGCGGAGGAAGTAGCGATAGTTTCCAAAAAAAAGCGACTCGTCTTTGTTGTGTCGTCGCTTTCTCGTGCTCGTATCACAGTCACCGTTTCTGCTACGCCTCCCTTCAAACGACGACCAGTGTGCAGCATTCTGGCGAACAGGATCAAGCCCCGTCTGAGACCGAGAAGCGTAGTTCACCCCCCCCCCTTCTGCCAGTGGCGTGCACGTCCTGCTCAGTGGTTTACAGTGCGGTATAGGAAACATCCTGCATTGTGGCGTTAAGCTCTTTGTTTGGGACCCGGAATCTAACGACTGAAAGAGTCCCCAAAGTGCATTCACCGGATTCATAAGTTGCTGCATCAATCTGGAGAAAAGTACCAAAAAGAACTTTGGGTTGAGGGGGGGGGCACAAGAAACTGTATTGCAGCCGAGGGGTACCCTCGAGAATCCCACAGCTCGTGTTCAGGATCATAACGTGTATCGCGAGATTTCAAAAAGAGCTGGGAAATAGAAGTACAAGGCTCTTCTTGTGCTGTTAATAAGGATTTTACAAGTGCTGTCATCTTGTAAAACTAGTCAGGTCGGGTGTGAGTGGTGACCGGTGGTTACTGGAGCCTAACACAGCACTAGCACAACTCTCTATAGCTCTGCAACTACTGATGATCTAAGTAGGAGTTGGCCTATATGAGTACCTCCCGTCGGTGGGAAGGAGAGTACAGTGCAGACTTCTTTCAGGGAGTAACCTGCAAGCTATGGCAGACCTTTGCAGGCATCTTCTGCCAACGATAAGTGGATTCTGACGGCTGAACACAACTGAACCAATGTTCATGCAACAAGTAATTGTTTTCAAACTTGCCTCGTCCACACCAAGCCAGTCATTAAAGGTGCAGTGGGTAACTTTTTGTGTGTTTTATTTGGTAAAAATGCCATAATACCCTTTCAGCTATCAGTAATGTAAGTGGTCTGAGAATAATTCGGGATCTCGGCGTTGTCCCCTGCCTCTGCATTCAAGGAATCTGAAAACGCTCCCGCTCCCGTGAGCTTTGACCAATCAGGGCCTCTCTCCGCCCTGATAGGTTGAGGGGCTGTCCCTACTTCTTGTCAATCATGTTGCCGTCTGAGTTTCCCGAGCGTTCGCCGAGACATCCATAACAATGGCGGACAACGGAGCCCAGGCAGCGTTGGAATCGACTCCTAGTGCATTTCCAGTTCCTCCGTTGCCAACAACTCAATATTCAAGCAAGTACAAGTAAAAATACCCGAAGTTGTTTTTACTTTGAGTTTTGTTTGGGGGAAGGGCTGCCCGAGGAAGGGCGGGGCTGCAGAAGGAGCAGGAGGGGGAGGGGCTGTGCTCAAAATCTCTCGAAATGGCTCTCGCGTTCTTTACTCCACAGTTACCAACTGCAGCTTTCATGTTGCACAAATTTCCCGAGAGCCCTTCTACTCGACGGTATAACTTGCAGTCTGTTCTGATCTATATATACCAAGTGAACAGTTCTTGTAATAACTGATGGAAGTAATAAAGTGGCACAATGGATGCACATAGATGCAAGCTGCACGATGCTGCACATGGTAACAAGATGGTGCACCTCTGTGGCACCTGTACCTTCCATGGGCAGCTTGAACGACGCTTTGAATTGGCCATCCTTTGCCTACAGATGGATATGGTAGCGATGGTATGATGACGGAAACCTGAGGAATTTGACACCTGTTGACTAGCATTAGCATCAAGGTGGACGACCCCGATGGCCTAGAGAAGGCTACACAATGCACAATGTGGCACAATGGAGGCACATAGATGCAAGCTGCACGATGCTGCGCATGGTAACAAGATGGTGCACCTCTGGGGCACCTGTACCTTCCATGGGCAGCTTGAACGACGCTTTGAATTGGCCATCCTTTGCCTACAGATGGATATGGTAGCGATGGTATGATGACGGAAACCTGAGGAATTTGACACCTGTTGACTAGCATTAGCATCAAGGTGGGCGACCCCGATGGCCTAGAGAAGGCTACACAATGCACAATGGTCACAGATGTGTTTTGATAAACGTGCTGATCCGGTTAACATGAAATTGACTCTCCCATATGGGTAATAATAAAGTTTATGTTATCTTACGGATTCACAACCAGGCTGCCCTGACTGGCTGTGTGCAAGACTTCCTCTCTCTGGCGTCAATGAGTGAGAAAAGAAAATGACCTTTCAGTGAAAGAGTCCGCGATGATGTTCCTCTGACAGCTTCAGAAGATTAACTGAGTTTCTATCGCTTGTTTTTAAGCCTCTGGAGGATCCGGCTCCCAGTTACTTTATCAGACCTCCAATGCCCTGACTGGACCCCAGTGCTCCTTAGGTCATCTGATTGAGACCTTTGAGATGTTCGGTGGTCTCGGCTCAAACTTACGTAAGATCGAGGATTTGAGGTTGTAGCCTGCGGACTGGCGAACAACCTAACAGTCCTCTGCGTTTTATCAGACCATCGACACTAAAAAAACACCTCAGAACTACATATTTGACCCTCTGTGTCCGCATGACGTGAAAGGGATGTATACTTGTGTGTCAGTGGGAAAGCATGTGTGTTGTGTATGTGCATAGTACACTATTGCATTGGTGTATTGTATTTGTCCGCTTGTACCGTGGTACATGCTTGTTCAGCACCTCAGCCAGTCTTGGTTGTTTGAACTCAGCTTTACCGGACATGGCTAAAGGGGACTTTAGACATCAGCAGTGTATCACCCATCCCCAAGCTGATAATTCCTATTCAGCTGGAGTTGGGGTTTTTTGGGGGGGGGGGATTCCCCCTTTTTCTCCCCAATTGTACTTGGCCAATTATCCCACTCTTCAGAGCCGTCCCGGTCGCTGCTCCACCACCTCTGCCGATCTGGGGAGGGCTGTGGACTACCACATGCCCCCTCTGATACACGTGGAGTCGCCAGTCGCTTCTTTTCACCTGACAGTGAGGAGTTTCGCCAGTGGGACGTAGCGCGTGGGAGGATCACGCTATTCCCCCAGTTCCCTCTCCTCCCAAACAGCTGCCCCGGCCGACCAGAGGAGGCGCTAGTGCAGCGACCAGGACACGTACTCAAATCCGGCTCCCCACCCCAAACACGGCCAGTTGTGTCTGTAGGGACGCCCGACCAAGCTGGAGGTAACACGGGGATTCGAACCATGTTGTTAGGTCAACGGAATACACCGCTATGCTACCCGGACGCCCCAGCTGGAGTGTTTTTAACACCTTCTTTAAAGTCCCTGAACATGAATGGTGGCTTATTTCCGTTTCACAGCTAAGCATACACCGATCAGCCAAAACATTAAAAGTGCATAACATTGTCTTGGTACAACGGCACCTGTCAAGGGGTGGGATATACTGGGCAGCAAGTGAACGGTCAGTTCTTTAAGTTGATGTGTTGGAAGCAGGAAAACTCGCCAAGCGTAAGAATCTGAGCGACTTTGACAAGGGCCAAATTGGGATGGCTAGACGACTGGGTCAGAGCTTCTCCAAAACGGCAGGTCTTGTGAGGTGTTCCCGGTATGCAGTGGTCAGTAGCTACCGAAAGTAGTCCAAGGAAGGACAACTGGTGAACCGGCGACAGGGTCACGGGCGCCAAGGCTCAATGATGTTCATGGGGAGCGAAGGCTAGCCCGTGTCCATGATGACCCCTGTCCACCACTAAAAACGTGTACAAAGGGCACGTGTCAGAACTGGACCATGGAGCAATGGAAGAAGGTGGCCTGGTCTGATGAATCACGTTTTCTTTTACATCACCATGGGTCGGGTGCGTGTGCATTGTTTACCTGGGGAAGAGATGGCACCAGGATGCATTGTGGGAAGAAGGCAAGCCGGCAGAGGCAGTGTGACGCTCTGGGCAATGTTCTGCTGGGAAACCCTGGGTCCTGGCATTCATGTGGATGTTACTTTGACACGTAGCTCCCGCCTACCTAAACGTCATTGCAGACCAGGTAAACCCCTTCATGGCAGCGGTATTCCCTGATGGCAGTGGCCTCTTTCAGCAGGATAACGCACCCTGCCACGCTGCGAAAAAGTGGTTCAGGAATGGTTTGAGGAACACGACAAAGAGTTCAAGGTGTTACCTTGGCCTCCGAATTCCCCAGATCTCAACCCGACTGAGCATCTGTGGGATGTGCTGGAAAAACAAGTCCGATCCACGGAGGCCCCGCCTCACAACTTACAGGACTTGAAGGATCTGCTGCCAACGTCTTGGCGCCAGATACCAGAGGACACCTTCAGAGGTCTTGTGGAGTCCACGTCTCGACGGGCCAGAGCTGTTTTGGTGGCACGAGGGGGACCTACACAATATTAGGCAGGTGGTCACAGAGTTGGATATATTTTTTTCCAGACTGGCGGCCTTTGATAAGTCACAGAAGACAAATAAGTAACACATAATATTAGTAAACGAGGTCACTGAAAACTGTATTTGAGTTACGACGGTTGTAAGTGTGGCGGCACGGTGGTGCGGTGGTTAGCGCAGTCGCCTCGCAGCAAGAAGGTCCAGGGTTCGAGCCCCGGGGTAGTCCAACATTGGGGATCGTCCTCTGTGTGGAGTTTGCATGTTCTCCCCGTGTCTGTGTGGGTTTCCTCCGGGGGCTCTGGTTTCCTCCCACAGTCCAAAGACATGTAGGTCAGGTGAATCGGCCGTACTAAATTGTCCCTAGGTGTGTGTGTGTGTCGGCCCTGTGTGACGGCCTGGCGGCCTGTCCAGGGTGTCTCCCTGCCTGCCACCCAATGACTGCTGGGATAGGCTCCAGCACCCCCGCGCGACCCCGAGAGCAGGATAAGCGGTTCAGATAATGGATGGACGGATGGTTCTAAGTGTTGAAATACAGCTACTTTTCACGTAGCGGTCCAGCTTCATAACAATATGTGTGCATGAACTAATAACGCCAAAATAAATGCAAGATAGATTTAAAGTACAAAACGACTATGGGGATAAAAAAAAGAAAAAGAAAACTGAATCATTCTAATTCCTCTTGCAGTTTCTGGCCATAGCACGGATCCGTTGTACGAGGTCCCACAAAGAGATGACTAAATTAAACCAAACGTACTTACAGTAAATACACAGAAACCCATGCCCCAGATCTCCACGCAAGCTACAGTTACATTTTCCAGCAACATTAAAACAACTATAATTAGACACCGTCATTATACTGTTTCTGAGCTGAGCTCATCAAAGTGACTCAGGAGCGGTGATGTGGTCGGAGAGGGGATTAAAAAAATCCTGCCGGACTTCAAGCAATCAGGATTCTTCCGCTTTCTCTCATTGAGGAAAATGATGCCCTTTATCAGGCATCCCTCTTACCAGGCAGCGGAGCCATTCCCAAGCGTGTTTTTCAGGCCATTTATTTACCCGTCATCAAAAAAAGCCAAAGGGTGACCGCAGTCCTGCGCTAGCGGAGTTGGATTTCAGAATGCGGAGGTCCGCCGCTTGACCAAGATAAATAAATAAATAAATGGGGGGGGGGGGTGTAGAATCGCACAAAAACGACGGCAAAAATTCAAAAGACACTCGGGATTGAGCACAGGACACAAGTCTGAGCTCTCCTCTATGCAGGCCGGATCCCCCGTACTCCAGAAATGTTGACAAAAAGGAGAAAAATACAACGAATATTGTTTGAGGTGTGTTTTGTGGAGCCCGGTGCCATCATAAACCTGCAGGAGGTGGAACTGGTTAGTTATCGTGGACCAAAAGCGTAAAAGGCATCAGCTAAAATAAGAGGGCAGCGCCTGCTGTTTTTATGAGAAGCCTCCTTTATTCTGCCCGTGTCAGGATGGGTGGCTTCATTTATCTGGCTTAGCAACGCTGCTGTCGATCTACCACAAAATGGAAATTACAAGATGGGATATTCACGGAGGTCATTTCATGCAGCTCAACTCAACCCCCCGACATGCCGCTGGTGCATTCTTCGTGCATGCAAACGGATGAATAGAAAGATAAATGGAGCAGTACGACGCGGGCGGAAAGACGAGGGGGGAAAAAAATCAAAAAAAAATCACTGGAAAATATTCCACATCGGCCGTGTCCCACCTTGCCCTAATCCCGTACTGAAATCCACGACACTCATGCAACGGTGTGGTGGTGGTGGTGGGGGGATGGGGGGGGGGAGACGACCCGAGCGCTTGAATAATTTTTCCACCCTTAAAAAAGAAACCTCAAAACCCCATTTCCGCTGACTGGCTGTTTTTTTTTTTTTCTCATTCCCCGGGGATACAAGTAGCAGGAGAAAACTGGGAGAGACCAGAGGAGTCTGGGAAAACAAACTCTGCTCATCCACTTGTCGGCTGACTCAGCCAAACCATCGGCTTCCCATTCTCTCTGCATGATGCTCCTCCATTGACCAGAAATTAGGGTATGTGGACAGCCAGGATGAAATCATGACGCGATTATATTATCCGTGACACATCGTTTTTTTGAGCGTGTTATTGTCTGGCACCGGCGCTAGTCGCTTCTGCAGCTGGGAAGCTGGCAAGGACTGAGGACAGAGCGGGTAAATCGACACCGGCGGTAAACCAGTAAGAAAAAAATATGTAAGAGGACTCGTACACGTCATAGCCCCGACCCCTTTACATCTCTCGCAAACATACAAATCCATCTATGTGCAGCTTTTACACACTGTTTCACGGCAAGCACGTTTTGAAAAGTGCTTTTCTTCGTCCGTTCTTCTCTTAACCATTTGGGGTTTTTTCCACCCCGGTGTTATTACACTGGGTTGCACATGAGGTGATTCGAGCGTTGACTGGAAAAACACAGTTGCGAATCACTGAAATGGTGATACGCTTCCAATATTTAACAAGTCAAATGAGGATGATACGTGAATTTTGCACCAAAATACGCAGTCGGTGCAGCTCCCCTCCAAGGCATTTTCTTGGAGCACCTCCACCTCCTGGTACTTAAGACTCTTCCTCCCAGACGAACTGGAAAGAGAGACTCATTTGTCTAACACCTTCAGTTTGGGTAGGGTAGTACGCTTGGCTTACTGTAGAATAAAATATCCATCTTTAACCTCATAAATTACCAAACTTGCCTCGGGCTTGTGCATATTCTGAGGATAAAGTGCGTTTCACCTCATACATCACATTTGCTTCTCATTACTAGATGGTAAGTAAAGTACTCTGGCAAAGACCTGACTATGTTAAACGCTGCTTATAGGAGGTCTCGCTGCTGTATGATGGTGCTGACTTAGCCATGCTCGTAGAATTTGACTTAAAGGCAAATTTCGCTGATTTTCAACCTCATTTCCGTGTATTAACGGTAGCGGCGGCATTTCTATAATGCAAACAATACTTGCAAATGATGTCTGCATCGCTGTAGATCGCTGCAGCATCCTAGCCTACTTCTGATGGATGACGGAAGAACTACGAGACAGACTGGCCACGATGTTCGTTTTCTGATCTCCCCACCACTTGAGTATCTCTCGCACAATGCGTACTGGTAACATGTAGGCAATGTAGAGCAGCTCTCTTGGCATGAAAACGTTGATTTCTCTGTCAAAATGATCTGAGCCATAGTGGCTATACTGTGGTTTTGAGAGACTAGACAGACCACCAGCACTTACCAGATGTGCAGTTTATCAGCAGCAGAGTTTCCCTTTTGGTACATGTAAGACTCGGGTGCCCACTGGAACCTGTGGAAACTGACCATTCTTAATATTTTTCAAAAGGAACACGTTTTAGAGATGTATAAATGAGTCAATGAGAATGTTTCTACTCTTCCACTGCGTGGCAAATTTTGGGGCATATAGGGGGAAGAAAATTTAATTTCTCCAATGGTAAATCCCTGAAAGGAATTCCTGAAATCTGAAAATTCTGATCTCCATGACACATTTTCCCAACGCCATCGAAGAGGCAAAGATATAAAATCCCAGGATTTAATGTAATTGCAATTTCAAACTATGAAGCGCCTCAAATACAGAATAAAACCCAAGTCACCAAAAGAATCTCTTTACTTGTATTTATTCATAACATAACATAACATAACATAAAAAAAGGGTTTTAGTGACACCATCTTAGATGATCCACAGATGTTTTTCTCTCCCCATTCTCATTAATCCTACTATAATATGTCCATCAGTTGAATCCCCCCATAACATTGTACCTTCAGAATCTCCTGCTGTCTGAAGGGGAGGGGCAGTTTAAGAATGGGGACACCGAGGGATGTAATAAATGTCTCTTCAGATTCTCCACTCAATACCAGAAGGATGTCCGGTGTCTCCTGGTCTCCTGGATGCCCAGTTTCTCCATGACCTCCTCCTCTAGGGTTTTCAAAGACGGTAAATAGGTCCTCTCCAGAGTGTCTTCAGGATTGGTATCTTTGGGACCATCTGATGGTAGAAACAAGGGGCGATCAAATGTCACATCTTAAAACAGGGAATGGCACAGTAACACAGACACTTGGAAAGGAAATATGTTCCCTCCACTACACAAAGGATTGTACAATCATTTTGATGAGGTCAGACTCATTACTGTGATATAGTGACTGGCATCTCCCAAGAGGTACATCACACATTACAACTTGGTGAGCTGCCGAGAGTCCAGTCGGTTGCCAAATCCTATTTTTACACACTGTAAAGAGCACAGACTGAATGAAGTTTGCCATCTGAAAACATGTGCGGGCAAAAGGCACAGAAAGGGGAAATATATTTCGGTGATATGCTCTACATTTTCCAAGGACGCCATTAAGCATCCATCTGTTCACTGTTTAACATTGGGACATTTGTTCTCCAAGTGTGACACAAAAAATGCCCAATTGTATAATTGAGAGCTACTGTTTATAAAACAGAGTTGAGTGCTCCATCAATAAAACACAGCTGTACACACACACACACGTCTTCCTCTCAGTCACTCACCCTTCCACTGCTCTGGCACAATGCCGTCTCTGCGCTGGACAATCGGTTTGGGGATGATCCGACCCGTCCTGAGAGACACCCGGACCCTGTCCCCCTCCTCTGTGAACTTCCACTCCACCTCGGTGGGCTTCCTGGAGGACCCAAATCAGCGTGTCAGAGTCAATCTTTAGTGAGACCAGAGGCCACAGATCCATTTACATTTTTATTAAATAATAATACAGTGTGCCATGCTGTCTCTCTTATTCTGTAAACATTGTCATGTATTTTACCCATTCTAATGTAAAGCACATTAGACTGCATTTATATGTATGAAATGTGACACATAACTAAGTTTGATCAATCTGGCAAAACAACAAACATTACAAGCCAATGTTATAATTAAAATATTTATGTCTGTGTGGACTATTTTCTTGCTGTAATGAGCATGTGAAGCGAACTGCTGTGTACAGGGCATGCACAAGCTATGCATATATAATTGTATATGTTTAAATTGTGCACCTGTTGAAATTGAACAGCTGAAAAATGGTTATCATAAAGCTGGTACACAAAAAATACAAACCCTGTAACACAGCTTTCATAAGACTTACAATGATATGATAACAACAACAACAAGATGGCTGTTGCAAGTGCCTGAGTCTATGAGATGGACACCTACACCATTTTTCCTTTTCTGGGATCTTATTTAACTTGTACTGCCTCTCATTTCCAAATATTTACTTGCCCAGTGTTTTATCACAGACCCCTGGAAAAAAGCTGTAAACCCTGCACCAGCTAAGATAGATCCAGATAACCATAACAGAACAGTAACATCCAGAAGTAGGCCAACCGCTCATACTGATTCGTAACCCACGATCTGGCGCGCATCTAGGCCCTGAATTGTAAGTGACCATTTAATAGGTAAAAAATTAGTTGCTGTGTTGTGGCGAGGCTTACCTGTCTGTGGGGTCAATGAGGGCGATGTCGCGGATGAGAAGGGGTGCCTCACTACTGATGTAGAGCCCACGGTAGTCCATGGATTTGCCTACATATCTGTAATGCTGGGATAGGGAGCCAAAATTTTTACTCATCTGGCTTGACACCCCCCCCCCAAAAAAAATAAAAATAAAAAAACAGAGGGTGACCAACCAGGCTTTCACGATTTTGTGCCTAGAGAGAACTGAGCTTAATGGAATCGGTTGGAAAATGTTATCTGGCTCTATCTGGTGGAGCTAAAAAAGAAATACATGCTGTAGCTCTGTTGACAGAATTTCAGTCTCCAAGGTACAAAGATAAGGCTAATAGTTTCATCTTTTTGTGTCCATTCTTGTTTTTTTTTTGGACCCCCCCCCCCTTTTTTTCCTCCCAATTTTATCCGGCCAATTATTCCACTCTTCCGAGCTGTCCCAGTCACTGCTCCACACCCTCTGCTGATCCAGGGAGGGCTGCAGACTACCACATGCCTCCTCTAATACATGTGGAGTCACCAGCCGCTTCTTTTCACCTGACAGTGAGGAGTTTCGCCAGGGGGACGTAGCGTGAGGGAGGATCACGCTATTCTCCCCAGTCCCCCCCCCCCCGAACAGGCGCCCCGACTGACCAGAGCAGGCGCTTGTGCAGCGACCAGGACACATACCCACACCTAGTTTCCCACCTGCAGACACGGCCAAGTGTGTCTGTAGAGACGCCCGACCAAGCCGGAGGTAACATGGGGATTTGAGCCGGAGATCCACGTGTTGGTAGGCAACGGAATAGACTGCTATGCTACCCGGACGCCCCTCCACTCTTGTTTTTAACATGTCAAAAATCGGTTTTACAATACTGTATGTATTAAGCAGACGGTACCGCTTACTTTGTTTTGGGTTTTTTTCTATTTAGTGTAAGCACAAGCAGTATAAGGCACAAATTGCAGGATCAATCAAGACTTAACAGCCATTTTCCCATACTGTCTTTGGAAGAGAATAAAATGAAATGTTTCAATTAAATGCAAGTTTTCCAAGTGCTATGGTAAAGCCAATAAAATAGCCATAAATCCTCTCGATCACTCTCACACAGTGTTTGCATGCATTTCGTTTGCATGTAAACACAACGTGTTTGTCCACGAACACAACAATAGACCAAACACATGTCTAAAGCTCATCTACCTGATCATGTTATTATACACATTCTTGTGAAATATCAACAAAATCTCATCTTCAACCACTTCCCGGTTTCAGATGCTTTGCTTACTGGGACTAGGTGTCTCTACCGTTGTGAAATGGAGAACTGAGTTTTGCAGGGGGGAAAATGAGATCTCCTTACCGTGTTCAGTCCCTCCAAAATAACCCAGTTTCTTTTTCTGAAGACTTGGGTCACCTTTCCTTGTTTCCCCTTGTCTTTTCCATTTAGAATCTCGACCTAAAGAACATAGGAAGAAACCTCATGCAAATGAATACATATCTCAAATCCACATTTACTTCTATCCATCTATGCACATTGTTTCTATGTCTAGTTCTCAACTGTGCGAGTTTTGTATCGGGAATCACAGTCACAGACACTACTAATTGGACTTACAGTGTCTCCTTTGAAAACACTAAAGTCTTCATTTGCTATTGGCTCCACAAATATCTTTTTCCTCTTCATGGCTGGCGGGTTACGCCTCTTTGCAGCGACGGTCCAGGGTCTATTGGTGCCATAGCGATAGTTTTTGGGGAAAGCAGCCTTGGCTGCCATTGATAGGAATGCTGTCAGACGCATTTTCCTGAGAGACAAGAACACATGCAAGAAATGGATTAAGATATAGCCAAGACTTGGCTGCAGATCTGTCCCAACTCCAATAAAGAGAAGTGCAGTGTATGCACGTTTACTCCGCGTACTAACTATTCATGCATGTATACCCCACTTCTAAATATGGCGCATATTACTATGACGTAACACTGAGAGTAAAATAAACGAGACTAACTATCCGCTGATGGTTGACTTATCTCAAGCAAGTTATAAGTCTGCCAAGTCGGTTTTCATACCGTACTGAAATGCATGTAAACCAATGGCTGCCTGGGAGCCATTGGTTCCAGGTAAGCTAACGGAGCAAGAGCGTCGTACGTTGCTATTTATTTAAAAATAAAAAAACGCAAATAAAGCGTTTTATAACATTGACAAATAACATGTCGTAAATCCGAATATCCATGCACAAACGCGCCATCTTACCAGGAGTCAAACAGAACATAACAGAGCGCTTCCTTACCCCGTCCCGGCGTCAATGTCACATGCCTTGCCACCAACCGCGAAGCCTGAGCAGCGCCCCCTGCCGGAGTGGAGGACGGCCAGCGGAACGGAAGCGCCGTGGATTCTACCGCACACGAAGCGTTCCCGGCTACATGACGTGGTGCTGGTTTTGTCTTGTTAATACTGGGAACTTTTGTAGCACGTCGACGTTTTCTGGAAGGATTTTAATTCCTGACTGCACAGCAAATCTCCCATTCGGGACAACAGAAGTAATTGACTGATCGATATCGATAATTCTCAAGTGTCCTGTCAGCGATGCTGTACTCCTTTGGACGTGTGCTGGCAGAGTCGGGAGTAAACTGCCAAATTATGTGTTATGATCACATTACTGCCTGCAGTGTGCCTCCACCCCCCGTCTAATAATTCACATTTGAATGAAAAGATTGGCTATCTTTTAAAGCACCATGTTAACCAACGAATGAATGAATGGTCTCAATCATAAATGATTAATGTGACGTGAGTGTTAAATGTCTGCGATTGAAATTCTAGTTTTGGGGTGGGGGTCATAATAGACAATGGGAACGCCACAGGGATAAGTAAATAGACTATGCCAGAACCAGGAGGGTCTCAGAATAGCTCTCACAGGGGTGATGAGGTATGGGAAAACGTGTTTTGCAAGACATGAGTAGGGCAACGTCATGTTTCATTACCACATTCTGCAGATAAGGCACGAGGCTACAGCCCCTAAAACGTGCCATCGAGCATTTAGGCCAGATTGTCATTAATCTTGGGAACCAGATGTACCAGCTGCCACAGCACTTCAAAGAATCAATAGCCCCAAAGCTCTTAGCCGGGATGGTGGGGCTGTATTCAGCTGCCACCACCATCGACCTGCAATTCAGTCAACGATTCCCTTTTAAATGAACCAAGCTATGCTTCGTTACAGGGGAAATAAAGTGGCAGAGCTTAAGCTCTTTACTTCTACCTACAAAGGAGACTTGAAACAGACTTTAAACTATAGCTGTTGGGACTGCGATGGGATCCCAAGGTCATGGTGTCATTTCCATAGAAGAACAAGTGTGGCTCCACAATGACGTCACTGTTGAAATATTGCATTTTAACAGACTACTGCACACATCTGGAGAAAGAGATATAGAGCATATTTCAACTGTTAAGATTACAAATCTGTGCCAACATGAGGGGGGAATAGCGTGACCCTCCCACGCGCGCTACGCCCCCCCTGGCGAAACTCCTCACTGTCAGGTGAAAAGAAACGGCTGGCGACTCCACATGTATCGGAGGAGAGGGGGGATAGAATCCAAAGGAAAAGAAATAACACCTAAAACATGACACGTACAGGCGTTTTCGTAATCAACATTTTATTAAATGAATTGGCGACTACAATGGTAGAACTAAGCAGTAGATTGAAATGAGTGGCAGCTCGCAAAAATGACAGAGGGAAGCTAAATCAAGGAATACACCGTAACAACAAATTACATCCTAAGAGTTTTACACCAGACATGATTGACGTGACTTGTCCATTTTCGGTTATGAAACAGTGTTGGTAGCGGGGCTAAGTGATGTGTTAATGTGTGTGTGTGTGTGTGTGTGTGTGTGTGTGTGTGTGTGTGTGTGTGTGTGTGTGTGTGTGTGTGTGTGTGTGTATAACAGTCATGCAGCGGGACAGCACGGGGTGCACGTGGACAGCCAACAAACCCAGAATGAAAAGATTCAGGTTTGTTTTTCCTACCAAGAACTAAGGCTTCTCTCGGGTTCGGCGATAATTCGAATTACTGTGGGCTCTTATTTGGGAAACAGGGAAATCCACATATGCCCAGAGCAATGAAGTCAAATATCAATGCGACATCAAACACGTAGAATATAAAAATGCGCATAGCATGTAAAAACCTAATCCTGAAGACTGAGAAACCAGCACACTGGAACTCTGAAGACTCCAAGGTATAATAATGTCATATAAACAACACATTATCTGATCAGACAAGCAAAAAAAAAAAAGAAAGACATTATTTGGACTCAGCTAAAATATAAGACTAAATAAAATATTCATATCATATTCCAGTTGTGAAAGTTTGGTAAAGAGAAATCCCAACCTTTTAACAGTGGGGGTTAACTGGAAGTAATAATCACAGCCACCTTCAAGTTATTCCCATTTTTGAAAGCGTGATTATTTTTGTACACTACAGCGCCTTGCAGAAGTATTCAACCCCCTTGACAGTCATCTCTAATTTCTGGATGATAAAAGATACTCGCACATCTGTTCCTGAACATCATTTTTGTGAATCCATCAACTTTAACAGCATGTTCCCAAAGCCAAGATAAGTTATGTTTTGCTGGCTTTCTACTAATAAATTAAAAACTATAGTGCTTGCATACATAAGTATTCAACCCCTTGTGTTCTGAAAGCTCCAAGTTTACACAAATGACACATTATTCCTACAACAAACTCAGGTTAACACAATTGGACATAATTAGTGTGCACCTGCAGGATATTAAAGTAATGGTCTTGTTTACGGGTATAAAAAGCACTCTGTGTAAAGTTCATTAGCCAGGCGTGAACTCCATCAGAAAACAAAGAAGCGTAATACTGAATTAAGAGACAACGTGATTAAAATGCAGAAGGCGGGAAAGGGATAGAAAACAATATCCAAGTGTTTGGATGTCCCATGGAACACTGCTGGATCCATCGTCAGAAAGTGGAAGCTGTATCACACCACCCAGACGCTTTGTAGGACAGGCCGTCCCTCAAAGCTATGGGTCCGAGCAAGACGTGGGCTGGTGAGGAAAGCCACAGACGATCCTGCAATCACTTTGAAGGAGCTGCAGAGGTCAGTGGCTGAAACTGGAGTAAATGTGCATGAGTCAACCATATCACAGGCTCTCCATAAATCTGGCCTATATGGGGAGGGTTGCCAGAAAGAAGCCGTTGTTCAAAACTACGCGTATAAAAGTATGCTTTGAGTTTGCTACCAAACATGAGAGAGACCCAGTTAGGATGTGGGTAAAGGGTTTGTGGTCAGATGAGATGAAACGTTGAGCTTTTTGGCCAGAACTCAAAGCGTTGTGTGTGGCGCAAGCCTAACACTGCCCTAAAAAACACCCTGCCTACAGTGAAGCATGGCAGCGGCAGCATAATGCCATGGGGTTGCTTTTCATCTGCAGGCACTGGGAACCTTGTTCAAATGGAGGGAAGAATGGGTGGAGCTAAATACAGGGAAATACTGGAAGAAAATCAGTTGCGGTCTGCTGTAAAACGGGAGCTTGGGAGAAGGTTCACCTTCCAGCAGGACAATGATCCTAAGCACAAGGCTAAAGCAACAATGGCGTGGCTCAGCAACAGAACGTTTTGGAGTGGCCAAGTCAAAGTGCGGACCTCAACCCCATTGAAAATCTGTGGCACAGACTGAAAATTGCAGTCCAGAGGTGCCATCCCACCAACCTGCAAGACCTGTACAAATTCTGCCAAGAAAAATGGGCAAAAATTACTCCAGAAGACCGTGCAAAGCTTGTACATACTTACCCCAAGAGAATCATGGCTGTTACTGCAGCAAAAGGGTACTCTACAAAGTATTGATATGTGGGGGTTAAAGACTTATGCAAGCACTATATTTTAGTTTTTAATTTATTTAAAAAGAGTCAGCGAAACATAACTTATTTTGGCTTTGGGAACATGCTGTTAGAGCTTATGGGTTCACAAAAATTATATTGTTCAGGAACAGATGTGCGAGTAACTTTTATATCCAGAAATTAGTGATGATTGTCAAGGGGGTTGAATACTTTTGCAAGGCACTGCAGTTGTTGGTGTAGATGATCTATGACAGTGACACAATTCTGAACTTTAGAGGGAACATAGCCGGTGCCACCATTGGCTGAAATGCAGTTTAGTGTCCTTCTCAATTCTACATCCAGTACAGTACCTGGCAATGGCGGCTTAATGACAGAGAAATGAGAATTTAAAATACAGCACAGATCATCAGAACTGATGAGGTAAAAAAAAAAAAAAAACACACAACACAATGCTAAAAACAAAACACCACAAGTGAGCATCAAATTCGACCCGCCCCAAAACATTTCAACACCCAAGATCGACGCTAATAAATTCCAGGAATGTCAGCTAGGAGGATGCTGGGAAGGAGAGGGAGATTTACAAATTGGCTAAAATGTGCTATTAGTTTGAGGTTTGTCTCTGACAGGCTTTGTGTATTCAAAATATTAAAAAGCCAAATAGGCCATATTTAAAATTTAATTAAATAACCTGTATTAATTTGTCACAACCAATGCAGCATGCATAGCATGAGA
The DNA here is from genome assembly GCF_029633865.1 of Lampris incognitus. Lineage (NCBI taxonomy): Eukaryota > Metazoa > Chordata > Actinopteri > Lampriformes > Lampridae > Lampris > Lampris incognitus. Next base: position 27,884 of record NW_026611138.1, on the reverse strand, counting down.
GCAATAAAAGCTGTGTAGCATATCAATTCCCTAAAGTCACCTAGTCAATGCTTGACGGGGCGAAATAGCTTTTGAAAGTGCAAGTTAAGTCGCCTGTTTTCAGGTGGCAGGAAAGCCAGGGTGAAATGCATGGAAGAAAAGATGACTACAACTTTAACGTATACATAAGGTATTAAAGCTGACAGCATGAGTGAATGTTTGTTTTCTACAAAGTACAACACCGGTCTGTTTCCAAAAGCTAGTGTGAAATTAATGGTCAAGCGGGAGTTTCTGTCAAACTGAACTGGTTTTGTAGGTGAAAGTATTTCTTTTCCTCGAATAATCTTTTCAAGCTGTTTATTTCTGGTTCTTACGTTTTCATCACTAGGAATTCAGCGTGTTTGCCAACTAAACTGAAATGTATTTGAAACCTAGCATCCAGACTTTGTAATTACTTAATTGCACTTGGAAATAAAAAAAGAAATTGTATATATACACCAAAATTCCACTTATAAATGAGCATTAATGTGCCCAGTTCGATTGTTTTAATTCGGATTAGCAAACTTTTAATTCTGGGATATATGATATCCCAAAATGGCAATGAAGATTTGTTTGTCTCGTAATACAAACGTATTTAGGTTTGAAATTTCTCCCATTAATTAAACAGCAGAAATCTAGCATCCTGTAGCTAGCCGTTTTGATGCTTCAAATTGCAGAGAGAGGAGCCAAAGGTTCTCGGTTGTCATCTGAGAGTTGGTGTTAAGCGCTGTCCGTCACAGGCTGGAAGTAAAATGGAGGTTAGCGCTAGAAATAAATTATTCTTTGGAAAACATGCACTTGAATACAATTGGGGCTGATTATGATGCCTTGTGTTTCTCAAGTTCAAAACAATCCATTTTGACTGGATGTCCCTATGAAAAGAAGCACATGGATTAAGTGTTTTGTACCTTATCCGATGTTAACTGGCCCCCAGCAGAAGGGTTTTCCTGGGCCTCTGGCTTGGACTCGCTCAGTGAAGACGGAGCGGATGGCTTAGGCCCTGCCACGTCATTGACCTTGGCCTCCGCGCTGGACTTGTTGTTGTCCGCTTTCGAGTCGCCCTCCCCTTCACCGTCCTTCAGCCGCTTGGGAGACGCCTACCAGGGGTCGGAGCAGGAGAGAGGAACAGGAGGTCCTAACATCACGACGTCCATGACTACCAAGCTTTAGAAAAAAAAAAAAACCCCAAAAAACAAAAGCTCACCTCCGTGGACTCGCCGGCTTTCCGCTTAGCTCCCCCTCGCTCGTTCTTCTCGTCGATGACCAGGGCACCTTCGTCCTCGTCGCTGCTGCCCTCAGCGTCCACTTTCTCCAAGCCACCTGTCTCTCCTGACTCTTCTGGTGGGCTGTCCTTCTTTCCTGCCTACAAGAAAAATGTCAGTATTGAGGCTTGAAGCCAATCTGGATGAGTAAAATCAAGAAAATAGAAACCTGTCATCCAGGTGCAGGGCTAATCAAACGCTACATTTGGTAAGTTCTGGTGACATGATGAAATTCTATGTTATGTGACAAGGCTGAAAAAGTTGTGATTTTAAAGCTTTGAAATCAAAACTCCCTAAATATTACACACATTTTTACATTTGCTTGAAATGGAAAAGCCAACACGATGATGAGATTGCAGCAAAAGGCAAAGGAAACTGATTTTTTTTTTTAATTCTCCAATGGCAAGTACATAATTTTCAATCCTTTTTCATTTTTCTCCATATTTTTAGAAAGTTCTGCCTTCATCGATGTTGCTCAATTGCTTAAAACCCACTCACTGGAACAGTGAACAACTAAAAAAAAAACAAAAAAAAACACCTTAAGTTTGCTTTGAATTCATTTGGCATTGGGACAGACGGAAACATAGCTGACGTTTCCTCCCTCTCAAAGGGTGAAAAGGTGCCGGAGATGCATAAATAAATAAAAATGCATAAACACTTCCTGATGCTTTTCTTGCAAACTTACTTGAGGGTAATTTTGTGTGGGCCAATCAGACGCACTGCCCTTCCGAGGCTAGCGGGTAACTTAGAGCAGTGTTTTTTTCCAACCCGGTCCTCGGGGGGGGGGGGGGGGGGGGGCTGGTGCTGTTGATTTTCTAGTCTACCAGGTAGTTGATTGCAATCACCTGTTGTGTCAGGTAATCCAGCCATCTAACTGGTTTTTAGACTTGGTGCCAATGTCACAGCAAGAGACGTCAACTGAGAAATCTTGTTGAATGACTTGCGCAGGTTATCGAGGATCGCCAAGACAGGCGTCCTCTAAAATTCCACATCTGAAAATTAATGCACTAAATTGTGTCCTCCCAATCAGTGAAATTATATAGCTTTGTCCTGCACAAAAGTTTTCAAATAAGGCAACAAAAACACAAAATAAATACACTTGTATATTGTGTATGGTTGTGTGTTTAATTAGCATGCATTACTGAAACTACACAGAAAAAAACAAAAAACGAGCAAAACGAAACGAGCACACACACTTGATCCACCCACCTCATAGCCCTCATGCGTCACTGTGGGGTTGTTCTCAATTTCCCAGAGTCCTTCACTGAAGCCTTTCCTCTTGGTTGGTTTACCAAACTTCTCCTTGCACTCGTCATAGGGAAACAGGTCCTTTGCTCCCAGGAACGCCCTAGGGCGGTCAAACATTACAGTTCATCAACACAACTTGATGCTTTTCCAAACTGACCATTTACAAAATAACATGGCGACCCACCAAGCAGTGCTTAGCAACGGCCTCTACTCCCTCTGACCGTCCACACCTTGCTGAGAATGGCGCACTGCTTTGATCAAATGTATGATAGGTAATGCTTACACTAGGAAAAAGACCCAGTCTTGACTGACCGGAGGGCGGCGGCAAATCCGGCCTTCATACGTGCCTTCTATAGATGAAACCTTGTGGAGAACCATACTTCTCACTCAACAGATAAACCATCAACAGGCAGTACTTAAACCTCCTCAAAGGTAGCTCAGCTACAGACATGCACGTTGGCCGTGATGGACTGGCGGCCTGTCCAGGGTGTCTCCCCGCCCGCTGCCCAGTGACTGCCGGGATAGGCTCCAGCATCCCCGCGACCCTGAGCAGGATGAGCGGTTTGGATAATGGATGGACGGATGGTCCAGTCGTGTACTTTCATCCAGCGTCCCATGAGGATGCTGTGTCTTTGTCAAACCCCTTTCGCTATTGCAGCCCCAGGTTCCACACTGCCCACCAGCATACATGCACACTGGATCCTTACCCCACACCTACCACTGTATAACCCCTCCATACATAAATACCTTTCTGCCCTATGTGGATAAATACATTTCCTCCTTTCAGAAATAATTGAAAAAAAATCTTATTAAACACAGTACACTGAACCAAATTTTATTACCACGTGTATATTAATGTAAATTGATTAATTGGTTATTTGAAGTGATAACCTTTATTTTAGGATTAGCCATAGATAAAAGTTTTAATTATTAAAGGACCTTAAATTGTTCTTTTCCATTATCTATTGACAAAAGAGAAAATGTCCTTTTTCAAGATAAAAATGAATACCTCACTAGCTTCAGAGGCTGGTGTTTCTTGACAAGGTGAAATTACCACACAATGTTTTTTGAAATTATTTGCGCTGCTTCAACAGACACGTCTTTCCGCCACCTCATGCAGCCCTGATCACCTCTACAGCAAAACGGACCTAGTTACGCCAAGACACTTTTTTTTGTGAAGGATTTGATAGTAATTTATAGCAGGGGTTCTCGAACTTATTACTCTAAGGTCCGCATCCGATTTTTATTCAAGGTCAGAGTCGCGTAACTTATTGGCAATAACAAAATAACATTTGATCAACTCATTTGTAACTTTTAAGCAACATACATTCAAGGTCAAGGTAGTCAAAATACATTCGAGCCTAGCAGGAGAAATCACATTGTTTGCCTGAAATCAATGACTGTCAGCCAGAGACACTGATCCAAACGTTCATTTCTAAGACCCGCCCTACCCTGCCTCTGACTGGCTCTAAGCCCAACGAAAATCCACGTCAGCGGGTTAACCCGCGTAACCCGTGCGTTTATTACTTCTGCTTCCGGTGTGGGAAGATGGCGGCACGAATTCACGTTTGCAGCGGCCTCACCCAGTACTGGTGTGGGAAGATGGCGGCGCGAATTCACGTTTGTGGCGGCCTCACCCAGTACCGTCCATGCAGGGTTTTTGTCCCCATGTCTAAGTTTGATGGCTGGGAGAGCTTGGTCTGCTGTGGCCCAGGGACCACGGCCCTGCCCGGAGCTGCGCCCAAAGAGGTGATGCGACAAGACGCGGAAGCGGAGAAGGCTAAGCTAACTGCTAGCCCATGCAGACCGGCAGTTCCGACAACACTGGGGGCAGTCTGGCGGCGGCCTCGCCTAGCGTTGACTGTTTTTAGCGTCGTCGTGTGGAGTGCAGGGAGGTGTGTCGAAGGTGTCTGGCTCGGGGGAACTAGCGTTGGATCGGCTGACGGAGCCTGGTCTGCTGCGTCCGGTGGGCCCAAAGACCACGGACCTGCTCGAAGCTGCGACCGACGAGGAAACACCGAGGGCGGTCTGACAGAATGCGGAAGCGGGTTAGGCTGAGCTAACTGCTAGCCCGAGCTAACTGCTAGCCCATGCAGACAGGCAGCTCTAACAGTCACCCTGGCTGGCATTTGTTCCTATTGGCCAGTGAATTTTTTATCTATTTATTTTGTTTAGTTTGGATATATGTGTTAGTTTAATGTAGGCTATCAATAAAGGTGAACTGCAAAATAACAGTTGTGAGCCCATTCTTGTACAATATTCATATTTACTTGCACTGTTAAAATGTGGAAATATATACCGTCTCAGCTGCGGCGCCTGACATCCCTCTCACGCACAGCAGTGCTGTCACGCTTCAGTTCAGCTCGGCCGTTAAAGGGAAAGGAAACAAAATGGCGACGACCTCAGCTGTGCGGCGACACTTTAAATTGAGCGACGACAAGGCAGTGTGCCAACTATGCAATGAGAAACTGGCCTAGCACGGTGGCACAATGAGCGCGATAAATCACCTGCATGCTGTAAGTAGTAGGCTATTCTTACACGGTGTAAAAAACCGAGACTGTACTAGCTAGCAAACTTAGCTTAGCTCATGTCTGTTTCCCAGTCGCCGTTATCAAGCCGCTTTTATCCACCGTTTAAACAACAACCTTACGCATGATAAAAACGTGCTCTCGCTTGCTTGGAAAACAGCTGCAATTGATCCGAATAGTTGAAATAAAACGTAAGGAGCAATGTGGGAACATCCATAAAATGACTTTTTGACCTTCCCACTCACTGTCCGTGTCAGGTGTGCTTGTGATGTCTAGGTCTGTGCAGTAATTTTGTTTTTAATGCACTTTTCCCATCCATTATGCGAACAGTGTATCCTGCTCTCAGGGTCGCGGGAATGCTGGAGCCTATCCCAGCAGTCATTGGGCGGCAGGTGGGGAGACACCCTGGACAGGCTGGCAGGCCATCACACGGGGCCGACACACACACACACACACAAATTCATACCTAGGGGCAATTTAGTACGGCCCATTCGCCTGACCTACATGTCTTTGGACTGTGGGAGGAAACCGGAGCAACTGGAGGAAACCCATGCATGACACAGGGAGAACATGCAAACTCCACACAGAGAACGACCCCCCCACCCCCCAAGGTCGGACTACCCCAGGGCTCGAACCCAGAACCTTCTTGCTGTGAGGCGACCGCGCTAACCACTGCGCCACCCAATGCACTTCTTGTTTTAATATTTATTGCGTCTTATTTGTTTTTATGTGGCACTGTAGTCCACGTGAAACGTAATTTCATTACCTTGTATGTATGAGACATGCATATAAGGCAATGACAAAAAAAAGCAGTCTAAGTCATCAGCCAAATCCCTCGGGATTACAAACATGCATAAAACACACCAAACCTTTTAGAAAATGGTTTTTATTAACAAATAACGACAAAACAACGATACCGTCGAACGACACAATCCTTAACAATTAATATCTAACTGAACCGAAAGACACATGTTGCACCACTATGCCATCTATCTCAGCCAACAACGGCGAAATGTCTCCTGGCTGACTCCTTCCCGAGTCATGCCCCCTCCCACCGAAGCTCCCAGTATTCGCTGTTATTACTACCGAAGCTTCGGATCCCAAAAAATGGTACCCCCCCCCCACACACTGTGTATGTGTGTGTGTGGGGGTGCATTTTTGTGAAGTGAAGATAGTGCTATCTTCGCTTAGTGCTAAGTGAAGATAGCACTAGGTGACAGCACTACCCAAGTTGATGACAGCTACGCTCTTTGCGCACCACCCCCCAAAGTAAATAGGAAATTCTCCGGCGTAAGGTTAATGTGTGAACTCAGCAGCAACAATACACAAAATAAAAAAACGTCACACTTAATAATTTACTGTATTCATAACATGAGGTATGGGCTGGGTCTGGACTGACTTGCAGTTCAGAGGTCCAGACTTTTGAGAAGTCCTATTTTATAGTGTTGAATTTGGGGCACAGTTAATGACAGCAAAAAGGTCTAAACCACAAAGCTGCTTCAACAACGATTTCGGCAACAATGGGAATTAAATTTGCCACACAACACACTTAACTCACGTCTCATGTGTCCCGAAGAAGAAGACTTGGTACTTGTTAGACGGGGACTTCACTGCCCCTTCAGGCAACTCATCAATCTGTAAAAAGGAGATGAAAATTAAGAAAATCCCACGGTGAACTCAGAATTCAAGTCAGTCAAGTGAAGACCAGTTTTATTTTGTACAACCCCAAATCATCATTCAGTCCCGGGGGGGCTTTCCAATCACATTACATTAGATAAAAATAGATTATGTGCCAATGTACAACACCCCCTAGTCTTAGACCCCCGATTCGGATGAGGATAAACTCCCTCACTAAACTCACACAACCTTGTCAGGAAAGAAAAAGAAAAGGAATTGGGAGAAACGTCTGGAAAAGCATCGGAGGCGGAGCCCCTCTTCCAGGACACGTACATGTGCATCAGATGCAGGGTGGACAGAGTACAGAGGCAGTAACAGACTACAATAATCACAGAACGAGTCATTAAACGAGCGCTCACAGCGAAACTATGCAGAATATTTATGATGACATAAGTTATTGCAAAATAAGTGAATATACTTAAGATTACACAAGTTTACTTAAGAATCCCGTGACACTGGAGATTAAATAGCACAGACTTGAAATGCAAAGCAAAAAACAACACATAATTTTCAGCAAAATATACAACCTAGAGAGGGATCACCTTCAAATTAAAGAATAGCATTCGGGTCATCATCAACTATGTGAACAAGTCAATGAAGCGAAGTGGTTTTGTACTTAGCCGATTTTACTTAAGCGGGCAGGACAATACAGTTTGCTGTTTTCATTCAAAAAAAATGAAACTTATAGAGAGCACTTTCGATCCTACACCCTGTGTTTGCATGAAAATATATGACTCTTGGCGAGTTATGACATTCATTCGCTGGCATATTCCCCTGCACCCACTTCATCTATTTCCTACACTGACACGTCCCCCCCCCCATTAACAATTATGGGCAAATGAATTTTGCAGTTATCCTAATCTTAATGACTTGTGACTGTGAAAACAGAACACCCAGAGAACATTCAAACTCCATAAAGCAGCATCGAAACCAAGGCTCTTGCTGTGAGCCAGGGGGTGCTTACCGTTCAGTTCTGACAATGACACGTCGCATAAATTAAAAAGCGAAACTTTCACAACACTTACAGTCCTCTTTATCAGCGGTGGCAGTTATTCCATGCGGTGCATAACATAAATTAGAGATAAAACAGACATGGGCGAGAGGAAATGGGACAATTACGGAAATGGGGCCAATTTCTTCAAACCAACTGCACATTTTTCTTTGAACTTTGACTTTACATGGCGGGGGAACTGTTCTGGCTGTGTCACTGGGGGGGATAAGGTGCCCCAGTGACAACTGGGGGGGATAAGGTGCCCCAGTGACACCCCCCCCACCCCAGATGCAAGTTAAGTGGTCAGAAAAACAGAAAACGGCAAGAAATCGACTGTGTGGAGACCGAATGCGGGATCACCTTGCTTAATAGGCGTGCTGCAAAAGAGGTCCAACTCTTGAGTCAGTGTTTACGAGGACCAGGCCATGAGGCCTGCTGATAAGAGCAGTGACTGATAAGGGTGCAAAAAGGAGGGAAACGGCCACCTCAGTCACAGATCAGCACATAAGGACCAGAACCATAGGCCCAGCTGTGCTTTCTTTTCTTTTAACTCAGTGAACCGATGCACAAGGCATTAAATAAAACAATAAAAACGAAGGTTTTGGAGAGAGGGGGGGGGGGGGAGAGAACAAAGAACCCAAACCCAAAGCGCTGGAGAGCATCTGTGTGTGTGTGAGCCGCGCTGTGTAAGGCGCTGCACGTCTTGCAGAGGCGAAACGGTCCGCTTTTACTTTTCATTTCCCCACGTGTACACTGCGAAACACGCGCACGAGGAGAAATCCGAAACGTGAAGCGTTTATGGAAGTTTTAAGTTCCCCCTCCCTCCCCCACCCACCCCACCTGTGGCGGCGCACCGTCGCTGCATAATCGCGACGCTGCAAAGCTGGGTCATTAGGTAACCCACGGGAGACATTACCATTGTGACTCGTCGCACAGTAATGTTGTTGTGCATTTCTTCAAACCCTCTGCTCGCCAATTCGCGGGGGAGTTAATAACGCCAGTGTACTTTGGGGGGGGGGGAGATACCATGCTAACTAGCGTTACACATTTCAACGGGGCAGCCACGCTCTGCCCCCCCTCCCCCCCAACATATTGTGTTGCACGGTACGGCTGCGTTACACCAAAGTACCTCGCGGTTGTTATGTTCACGCGCACGCACATCTGCAACACATCTGTACGCCGAAATGTGCGAAGCCGTAATGCCGAACAAGCGACATCGCCCGTTGGGTAACAACGTGGCTCGGCGTGCGGCTAAAATGGCCCGGAGCTAGCTAACCTAGCGCGGCGGCGGCGGTAGGGACGAGATAGGAGCCCTTCTGTAGGCCGGAGGATCGGAAACGTAACCCGAGAAAACAACAACAACAACAACAACCACCACAACAACCAACCGGCGTTACGACAGGGCTGCTAAAACACCAGCCATTTTACTGCCGCCGTGTGTAAAAGAAAACCCAAAAAGTTGCCAGCGACAGTGAATGGACGGTAACGGGTCGGCGGCCGGGCGGCAGCCGTCCGTTGGCTCCGTTTACGCGGGTTTCGCTAAATGAACCGGGGGGGGGGGGTCCGGGAGGCTGTTAGCCGAGCGACCGTTAGCTTACCCGAGGCCTTGCGGGATAAACAAGTCGCGCGCGGGGGGGGGGGGGCACGCGGCCGCACGAGCGGCGATGGGCTCCGTGACCCGAGGCTGGCAACGCTCGCTCATAACGGGGGGGGGGGTGTAGAAGTTACTTACCCGCGCGGGCCAGTGCGGGTATCCCTTCATCTTGGCGAACACCAGGTCCCCGGGTTTGTATTCCCTTTGCCTGTTGGACCTCGGCATGCTTCTCGACGAGCGACTCGTTACGGGCGACAATGCGGGTGAAGCGTGGAAACGAGCGTGTCTACACGGAGCCGGGCTGTCGACACACACGGCGGCCGGACGGGCGGACGGACGCCTTCAGCTTTGCGACATCGACGCTGTTGTGGGGAAACCGACGGACACTTTTTTTTTTGTTGTTTTTTTTTTTTTTTTGGTTTCCTTCCTTCCGCTGCGACCGCGGCGCGCAACGTTTCCGACGCTACGCGAAACCTCGACCTTTGCTTTCAATTTCCGCCGGGTATCCGTTGCGTTTCGACTCCCGACAGCCCACACTCTCCCTCCCCCCCACACCACCACCACCGCTGGCTCCTCTCCGACTGTTTTGGTTTGAAATTGAAAGCCGCTTCCCTCTCGGAGGCGCGCCGCCGTCTGCCCCGCCCCGCCCCCCCCGCCCCCCCCCCGCGCGTCACCTGACGCAGTCGCAGTTGGCAGCGCCCCTGTCGGCCGTGAGGCAGACGGAAGAGATACCACGCTGCCCACGGAAAGAAACAAACCCACCTTTTCGTGGAAAAGAAGAAGTACTTAAACGGGGATAGAGAATCGAACCGCTTTGATTTCTCAGAGGGGATTATATATGTAACCGGTTATTTTCTTGCCCGGTGCGGGATTCGATAAGGGGTATACTGCACCACAAGGCGACGTCACTAACCGCTCGGCTAAAGGGTCAGACCCGTTAGCTAGGGGCTAACGTGTCTTATTGGTAGTTTACAGTCGTCACCCTCCCCGGAAGCGCGCCCCGGCGCTTGTTCTTCCCGCGCTCCGAAGAGACTTCTGAGGATCTGCACACTTCCGGATCCCACCGCTGCCACCAATGTAACCGGTTATTTTTTCGCCCGGTGCGGGATTCGTACGAGTGTACTGCACCACAAGGCGACATCACTAACCGCTCGGCTAAAGGGTCAGACCCGTTAGCTAGGGGCTAATGTGTCTTGCTAGTAGTTTACATAAACAATATTGTAACGTGCGTGGATAAGAAGACACGCTGGCCGCTGGTTGGCGGGTCTGACCCTTTAGTCGAGCGGTTAGCGATGTCTCCTGCGGTGCGGGCGATACGGGTTCGCTTCCCGGCCGCGGCAGTTCCTGTGGTTGCGTTGTCCCCCGAATTCGCTACAATATAGTGGTATAACGACCGAAACCAACGGTCGGTTTCATAGGCAAATCACCGTGACCATTAACTAGAATTACAATAGGCTCTAGCATCCCCGCGACCCTGAGAGCAGGATAAGCGGTTCGGATAATGGATGGATGGACAATGGGCCATGTGTACTGTTCACAGAGGATGTGGGAACTCTTTCAAGGATGGCTATATGCATGCTCAGTAATACAGGTAAGAAAATCAAAGAAATTTGAATCAGTTCATCTGGACACAATGATTACTGACAGATACGTTTCATCACTCATCTAAGTGACCTCTTCAGTCTAAACTGACTGCAGGTATCTTTCAAGGATGAGGATGTGCACAACCTTGATAGTGAGGAACGCTGGTTTGAACGGGGAGTCAATGGGAGGGGGGGGGTAAGAGTACATCTGTCGCCATTTTACAATGCCGTCATTGTAACTATTCCCCAATCCTCTGTGAATATAATAGTAAATTATTATTATTATTCACAGAGGACAGATGGATGAATGCGTTTAAAGCAAGCAGGAAAACGTTTGGCAGCCTCCTCTGTGTATGACTTGGTCAGCACAGTGAAGACTGTAATCCAGATAGTTACTCCAACATTTATAAAGTCCTTCTGTTGCCCCTTATACTGCCCTTGAGCAGTGCTGCATGTGAGAGGGGATTTTCACATCTCAATATAACAAAAAGCTCGATGTCCCAGAAACCTCACCAACAGAAAATGAGGCAACAACCATCTACGCCAAACGAGTGAAGCAGAAGGCAAAGCACCATGGCTAACAGCAGCTGCAAAAAACCTGGGAGGACAAAGCAATGCATGGGAAGTACCCAAAAAGAATGAAAGACGCAGACGTGGACCAAGAAAAGACACACCAGTGGCTGAGGAGCACAGGACTGAAAGCAGAGACGCAGGGCCTGATAATCGCTGCACAAGACCAGAGCCTGGCAACCAGATCCTATCACCATTGCATCATCAAAGATGGAACAGACCCAAAATGCAGAATCTGTGGAATGTACGAAGAAACCATCGACCACATTGTCTCAGGCTGCCCGGAACTGGCAAAGACCGAGCACAACAAGGCACTGGAAGATCTGCAGGAGTTACACGATCGAGACGACTGAGAAGTGGTACGAACACCAGCCAAAAACGGTCACTGAGAACAATGGCGTCACCATCCTCTGGGACATGCCCATCCACACTGACAGAGAGATAAAAACCAACAAGCCCGACATCGTTATCAGGGACAGGAAGGAAAAGGGCTGCATGCTCATCGACATGGCAACACCAGCCGGGGGAAAGAAAAAAATAAACACCTCAGTGGAAGTCACAGAGAAGCTGACCAAGTACAAAGACCTGGAGATTGAAATCAACAGGATGTGGGGAATGAAGACCGAAACAACACCAGTGGTCATCGGAGCTCTAGGACTCACGAAGAAGGGAATGGAAAAGTTCACCAACCCTATCCCAGGCAACGTCAACATCTGTGCAGTCCAGAAGATCACCCTACTCGGAACAGCCCACATATTACGACGAGTACTGTCAATCAAGTGACATCTGCCCTATAGTTCCTCAGGTCCATAGTTTGGACCCGGCTCCACGGATGTAAAACAGAAAACATGAAAGAAATAATAATAATAATAATAATATTAATGTAACCTACTAAAAAGACTCACTGGCCAAGGCCCCCTTTAGTCCAGCGGTGAGCGATGTCGTCTCATGTTGCAGTCCAACCTCGAATCGAATCCCGCAGCGGGTGGAAATATGTTCGGTGGGATCCGGAAGTGTTCAGACCCTCATAAATCTCTTCAGAGCGCGGGAATTCCAGGAGAGGGTGACTACTGCAACCTACCAAAAAGACTCACTGGCCGACTGGTCCGGGGGTCGGCCCCTCCCGCAGCGGACGGAAATATGCTTGGTTACAATAATAAGCTTTACTTATATAGCACTTTGTAACCTTGTTTAGAAAAGTGCTTCAAAGAACAGCATAGAATTGTTCAAAATGACATAAAAAACATTGTAAGAGAATAAGATGAAAAGCACTGACAAATAAAACAATTAAAATAAGAATAAAAGGCACTACAAATGGAGAACAAAAACAGTGTAAATAAAAACAAATAAACATTTGTATAAGCTTTCATAAAAAAAATACGTTTTAAGACGCGATTTAAAAGACGCTCGAGACTTGGTTTGTCTTAGTTGAATAGGAAAGGAGTTCCATAGTGTGGGGGCTCTAACAGCAAAAAGCCCGATCACCCTTTGTAACAAACCAAGACCTGGGAATAACCAGCAGGGCTCCATCTGCTGCGGATCGTAATGGTCGAGAGGGCATATACCAGGTCAGTTAATTGGAAATGTATGTAGGAGCAAGACTGTTTAAGGCCTTAAAAGTGAGCAATAAAATGTTTAAATCAATCCGAAATATAACAGGGAGCCAGTGTAGGGAGGCAAGCACAGGAGTGATATGGTCATGCCTCTTTGTCCCGGTAATGAGCCGAACAGCGGCATTTTGTACCAGCTGCCGAGTTAAGTGCATTGCAACAATTAAGCCGAGAATAGATAAAAGAATGTAGGCAACAACTTTTTGCAGATCGGCAATTGATAAAAATGACCTAATTTTAGAGATTACCTTGAGCTGGAGAAAGCATGACAAAACAACGTGTTTGGTTTGATTATCAAAACTGAGGTTGGAATTGAATATTGCCCCAAGATTCCTTGCAGCCTGCTTGAGACTACCTGACAGACCACCAAGATTAGTACCGAAAGAGCTGATGGAATTTGGGGGACCAAACAGAATGACCTCCGACTTATCATCATTAAATTTAAGAAAATGTTCGGACAACCAGGATTTAATGACCGAGAGGCAAGTTGTGAGATTGGCTAGGCTGCTAGGATTTGTGGGTTTTAGTGGCATGTGTGGCTGAGTGTTGTTAGCATAAAATGGTAAAACACATTGTGATTTGGAATGACCTGGCCAAGGGGCAGTGTGTTTAAAGAAAACAGATGGGGGCCAAGAACTGAGCCTTGAGGGACACCACAACTCAATTGAGCCATCGAGGAAGTAGATTTACCCAGAACAACAGAAAAAGTTCTGTTGGAGAGGTAAGAACATAATAAACTAAGCCGAGACTACCCTAGTCTCTAAGTGAAGTTGTAGTATACATGGCCATTGTAACTCTAGTTAATGGCCACAGTAATTTTCATATGAAACTGATCATTGGTTTCGGTCTTCATGCCACTGTGCTGTTTATAAGGGTGGGGATAGCTTCAGTCAGTTGAGACTGAAGAGGTCACTTAGATGAGTGATGAAACGTTTCTCTCAATAAACGTTGTGTCCAGATGAACTGATTCAGCTTTCCGTGATTTATATGTAGTAGTCAGTTTGAAGAAGTCAAGTCTAGTCAGTTTTATTTGTATAGCCCAATATCACAAATTACAAATTTGCCTCAAGGTGCTTTAGAGCAACACAACATCCTTTCCTCAGACCCTCGTATCAGATAAGAAACAACACCCTAAAAAAAAAGAAGCCTTTAACAGGGAGAAAAAAATAGGAAGAAGATAAACAAAACATGCTAAGAAATTAGACAAATGTATTATACCAATAAATATCTTATAATTATGCATAAATTATAATAAATCATTAATTATACTGATATAAAATGCTAGTATATTTTCTAATAACATGTAATATTAATTTGGTATGCCACTAAAATGCTACTAATAATATATTGATATTAATATTCTATTCATTTGGAAAAAAAGAGCCTAAATGGATGCCATGTGGTTAAAATCCAGAATAAGTAACCAACGTTTTCTTCGACTGGATGGTTTGGAATTCAGTCATATTGTCACTTTTGCAGGTAAATATAATAGTGGATGGCCTCTGAAGAATACCTGGTTATCTGCAAAAAATGGCAAAAAATAAACTTCCATGTCAGAATTGGAATTGACGCTCAAGTCTAAACATGGGTCTGACATTTTGTTGCCAACAGAACGAATTAAATCCTAAAAGAAAAAATAGAGAGAGTGACAAGGTATTTGTCTGCAAAACGACAACGCCCAATAACACAAGCTCCGGCAGAGAAAGTAAGAAACCTTGTTTTTTTCCCCCCTCTGTAACACATTAACCTATGGAAAGTCAGAACAAAAAAAAGGTGGTGATAGTTAAGGATCTCCAGATACTGAAGAAGGAATTTTCTCAAACAAAGTAGTTAAACTAGTTGTGAATTTAATAGAACTATTTTTTAATATATTTTAAATAGATGGAAGATGAATATTGTATTACATCGAGTCAATTCATTGGAGGAGTTGTCTATATCTTCATCTAATGTGTGAAGGAAGATATTACGTGATAGTGTTCATGTGTATACTATATTCAATGTGAAGTGCTTTGAGTATCTAGAAAATGTAAATGTAATCTACTACTACTTCGGCTGCTCCCGTTAGGGGGCGCCACAGCGGATCATCCGTTTCAATCTCTTCCTGTCCTCTGCATCTTCCTCTGTCACACCAGCCACCTGCATGTCCTCCCTCACCACATCCATAAACCTCCTCTTTGGCCTTCCTCTTCTCCTCTTCCCTGGCAGCTCCATATTCAATAATAATAATAATAATAATAATAATTACAGTATTGTATTTATATGCTGAATATGGAGCTGCCAGGGAAGAGGAGAAGAGGAAGGCCAAAGAGGAGGTTTATGGATGTGGTGAGGGAGGACATGCAGGTGGCTGGTGTGACAGACGAAGACGCAGAAGACAGGAAGAAATGGAAACGGATGATCCGCTGTGGCGCCCCCTAACGGGAGCAGCCGAAAGTAGATTATTACTATTATTATTATTATTATTATTATTATTATTATTCAACGAATTGGTCAAAAGTACTTGGGTTTTTTTTTCTGTAACAGATTGTATTGTTAAACTTGGTCACTAGATGGCGCCGTGGCAGTAACAGAGTCAAAGTTGTTTGCCAATTGACACACATTGAAGCGAAGAAGAGAAGAAGCCCATAATGCGCAAGGAGCTGCGCAATACTAAACTCCCGAAACAGCTTTCAATGGCGTAAATGTTTTGATTAGGCTGTGGGGCTGTTTGCGGCGGTTGTTCTCTTAACTCGTTTCAGCGCGTTCGTCTTTCCAACGCAGACGAGACGTCGTGTGCAGTGGTGTGTAATATGCACTATAGAAGTGTCACGGTATTAGTTTGGTCTCCGCAAGAAAGGCTGGGCAGCAGTGCGATGGTGTCTGCCGAGGCCTAGCTTAACTCGACGCGCCAGATGGTTTGTTAAAACATGTTAGGCAGAACGTCTGCGTGATTTCACGAATCCGGCTCCCTCGCAAGGCAAGGCTAGCTAGCTAGCTGGTTAGCTAGCGCTCCGAAATTGGATCGTCCTCCGGTCCAGGTCGAGATTATCCCACTGCCAAGGCCTCGTTTTCCCCGTTCAAATCAGCTTATCGGCAGGGGACAAGCTAAACCCGAGTACGGCTCTCATCAGCGAATAATAACCCCCAGCTATCCATGTCCACCAGTTCCCGCAGCGGCATCGCCAACGTTAGCCGACATGTCTTTAGTAGCCTACGGAAGCAGTGACGATAGCGATTCAGAGGGAGCCCTGAACCCTGTGGCGACAGAGGGCAAACCAAGCAGGGGGCTCTTTTCGCTTCTGCCTGCCCCCAAGAGGGCGACGTCGTCGGACACACTACGAAACGAAGGACCAAGCAAAGAGGCCAAGTCGCACTTTTCGTCGGGAAACGGTTCGCCGAACGACGACCTAGATTCCCAGGCATCGAGAGGAAGCTTGCATTCTGGTTTGCCCAAGCCCAAGAAGCGAACGGAGCCTATCAGGATAACCGTACCACAGATCCAAAGAGAAGATGTAAGTAGCGAGTCTTTCCACCAACCTTGCCGACGTCCTCGCATGTTTGCAGGTTGATTATAAACCCTGAACTCTTTGTCCTGTCAATAGTCAGACTCTGATGACGATGGCCCTGCAAAGAAGAAGTTACAAACTCCGGTAAGGCAGTCGTGTTTACATGTCATATTAGATGTTTACATTCACAGTGTCCTGCTTACCAGGCCATATTCCCAGGAATTTCTTATTCATTACAAATATGCATATGTGCATGTTTATATCCCATTGGTATGATATATATCATTGATTTGTGTAACCCCCACCCACACAAATAAAAACAAACACATGCAGTAAATAGGCTATGGTGGTGTCCAGTCTCTTTATCCAAGCAAATAGACGCAACAGTTTACCCTACACAGAATAAGGCAGCTGTTAGAGTTGGCACAATGTATACCCATACACAAATACATAAATCAGCAATATGATCTACTGTAGTATTGCTTCCATTTGCCAGTCTCTCTCTATCTTCCACAACTCGGCATTTTCCCCCTAAACCTGATTTCTCTTGCAGGGACTAGGTACAGGCCTGTCCTCTCTCCTGCCGCAGCCCAAAAACTTGACTGTGAAGGAGACCAACAGACCCCTGGTTCCTCACACACTTACCAAGCGCATAGAGCCCAAAGGCCCCAAGCCTCCGACACCTGCCCAGGGTGTCCTTGACTCTAGTGCGTCCCCTTCTGCAATTAAAGCCGCAGCTAAGTCAGCTGCCCTTCAGCTTGCTAGGCAAATGGCTACAGATGACCAGGACAATGAGGAGGAAGTGCCACCGGAGAATTACTTTTCCCTGGGCGACAGCTCTCCGCCACTCCCCGTTGTGGCCCAAAGTGCAGACCCTGATCCTGTAGTCTCCACAGTTATCAACCCTTTTGTACCAGGAGCTGAAACTGGCCAGTCAGATGCCCCCCTTGACTTTGGGGTGAACCATGAGGAAGTTGGTGCAGGGCCTTGGGCTGGACAACCTCCTCAGTACCAGCAGCCCATAGCAGGCCCAGAGGCTTACCCTCAGGTAGTTCATTGATTTATACTTGATTACCGATACAGTGGACTGCATTTACATGTCATTGGAATTACTTTGACCTAGAGCTGAACAATATGTCAGTCAATATAGCTAATGCTGATACTGTGATAGGAGACTAGATATCATCTTGGATTTTGGTCATCATAATATAGTGATATAACTTAAATGTTGTCATTCCCTGGTCTTACAGACTGCATAACAATAAAGTGATACAATTTTCTGAACCTAGTAGACTGTTTTAGCTGAGTGAAATGAATAATAACTGCCACTACCTGCTTGGCCATCATATCCATATTACTACTGATCATTTTTGAAAAATTTTTGAGTTTAAATATCTTATAAGAACACCAATAGTCACCCCCAAAACATCACATTATCGATTAAAAAAAAATATTGTGATATTTGATTTTGTCCATATTGCCCAGCCGCACTTGGACCCTTTGGTTGTTCCCTTTTATTATGATAGGCCATTCAGTTATATTGCAACATTTATTTCGGCCACATTCAAAACATTTTCTCATTGGACAGGGATACTACAATGAGCAATACTACCAGGATCCTAACTCTGGATTTGCCGAGGCTGAAGAACCTGGCTCCTCCGCCATGTTCGATGATGAAGCGGTAAGAAGTGTCACTTCTTTGCATCACTTTAATCATCCCAGAAAGTTGAATCAGTTCATCTGGACACAACGTTTATTGGAAGAAACATTTCATCACTCATCTAAGTGACTTTGTCAGTCTCAAGTGACTGCAGGTATCCCCCACCCTTGTAAACAGCACAGTTGCATAACGCCACCTTCTTAAAATAATGGCCTAAGTCATATTTCCAAGTTTTTCAAAAAACAGAATAAACTGAAACAAATATAGAATATATGATATTTCTTAATCATTTCACACAGAAAGCTTATGACAATATATGACTATTGACATACAAATAACGCTGTCTGTCAATTAATAATTGACAGACAGCGTTATTTGTTTCAGTTTATTCTGTTTTTTGAAAAACTTGAAAATATGACTTAGGCCATTATTTTAAGAAAGTGACGATAACAACTGAAACCACGATCGGTTTCATATAGTTTAATCATATTGTTCTCATACCCATCTTCATGGAAATGGGTCAGCCCTTGTTCATTTGGCAGCTGTAACTTTTCAGCATGGTCACACTTGAAACTGTCGGGTACTCTCCATCCCTGCCATGTTAGTGCAATAGTGGAAATTATGTTGTAATATCTGCAAAATGAGATGATGGCAGTACAGTTCAGTTAGACTTCTCTTCCAGCGAAATTGAAACCTCTGTTGAGATATAAGCTGACCTCAGCCTCTTCCCTCACACCCTGTGCTGCAGTTCATGAGGCTGCAGGGGAAAAGGAACAGGGGCAAAGAGGAGGTGAAGTTTCTGGAGATCAAGGGAGATGACCAGCTGAGCGGCACCCAGCAGTGGATGACCAAGAGCATAACTGAAGAGAAGCAGGAGCGCCAGTCCTTCAGCAAGGTGATCTGGAGCACACCAGTGGGGGCTCTTATCTGATGGTCTGAAGTTAAAGAACCATAGGACGACCATGTGAATACAATTAAGGGTTCTCATTTGATTTCATTCAACCCTTTTTCTAACCCTCGTGTCTTTGAATTTAACTTGAACTTTATCCATGTTTCTGCAGAAAAAGGGAGACCAACCCACTGGACAACAGCGACGCAAGCACCAGATCACTTATCTCATTCACCAGGTGAAGGGGTCCTTCAGATCGACTTGACAGGTTTATGTAAAATGGTTCAGAGAAGTGTTGCATTCCATTGCTATGGCTCCCAGTGTTAAACTGGATGATATGACTGTATGGTGATGAAACACATCAATGCTGGTGTTAGTAGTGACATTTCTAACCAAATTTATTAAAATCGACACTTCATGGGTTGAAAATGGCTCAGCATGCCATCTACTGTTTTAAAGCAGCCCTTGCAAGGCCAATGCTGATGTAGAGTTGACCAGTTGGGACTTATCTACGTAATGAAATTTAAAAGAAGAAAAAAAAAAAGAATGTTAATGCCCTCAAATCAGAGGTGGGCGACCCATTTCCCTCAGCCCCTTCCCTTGAGTGTGAGTCTGAAACCTTGCTTGTTTTCAAATATATGTAGATCGAGACTCATCATTCACAGGAGTTTACTCGCTAACCTTGTGCCTTTATTACATTTCCTACCAATTTTGAATTTCTCTCAATTTACAGTTATAGTTATTATTTCATCATTTTCAATTTTGGCGCAGTGGCTCGGACTTGTGCTTTTGACGGCTGTAGAAGCACCACTGGGCAACTGGGTTGGTCGGGCTGGGGGCGCAGTCTCCCCGTCGCCCACCTCTTTCCGCCTCCAGGAAGCTGCGGCCGGTCTCGGGGCCCCCTTCCTTCTGCAGCCCCTCTCGCGGATCTCAACAGCTACTCCTGCCCATGTTCCTACACCCCCCCCCCTCAGCCTCTCCCCGCTCCCCTCTCAGCTCTCCCTCTTAGCCCATCCCCCCTTTTTAGCATTTTTCAAAATTATGCAGTGGGTGGAGTTCGACCCAGACCGGGAGATGTTACACGTAAATGAAGTTGTAAAATGCTGTAGAATAAAACTACCTTAGAAGATTTATGAACAAAGTGGTAACTACAGCAAAGGGAAGATTTGCACTATTCTATTTCACTCCTGACAGACAGCTTAACAATACTTCGACAGCATTATGGAAACAAAAAAACAAGCCATCAGCTAAATGGAATATTTTTTTTATTAAAAAATACATTTTAGGTCCCTTCTAAGAGCAAGACAAAAGTGGGATTGATTCAGATTTCGGATGGCTTCATATTCCCAGTGTGTCAAAATTTAGGTGCGATAGCATTCTGTACCCCCAGTGTGACCTAGCTACACGCATGCAGAGTTCCAGGAAGACAGCCATGGTGCAGGCCTCGAAACCTGTCCCAAACGTGAGGCATCATGGGTTATTTTGTGACAGGAGAATTCCACCACGGACGCTGTGACGTTCAGCTCACACACGGCGCACAACAAACTGCGGGTTTCCCTCGTTCAACTGTGGCCCATAACATGGCCACCGTGACTAGTTGTACAGCCATCCGTTCCTTTACCGCGTTTTACACATTTAGTCCACCAGGACATGTTTTCCAGTCTCGTGGAGAACGTTGGTGTCTTCGGATCAACGCTGAACATTTATTTAGAAAATGTTTTTTTCACCTTTTGTTTACAAGAGTGTTAAAAGGTCTCTTTTGTTCCCCCCCCAATTGTCTCATCTTACCCACAGGCAAAGGAACGTGAGCTGGAACTGAAGAACAACTGGGCGGACAACAAGCTAACCCGCCGACAAACCCAGGCCAAATATGGCTTCTAAAGGC
The DNA here is from genome assembly GCF_029633865.1 of Lampris incognitus. Lineage (NCBI taxonomy): Eukaryota > Metazoa > Chordata > Actinopteri > Lampriformes > Lampridae > Lampris > Lampris incognitus. Next base: position 6,884 of record NW_026611138.1, on the reverse strand, counting down.
TGTAGTTTGGACTCAAGGTGGCGTGCGGAAAGCCACACCAGTAATTAAATTATAGCTTTCCAGAATCCCTCACCCAAGGTGTTGCCTTGTGTCGCCTTGGTTTGTTTGGAAAGAGAGTATACTTACCTTTATACTGACTTTACCTCGTTTTTCTTTGCCCCCCCCCCCTCCATTTTGTAACTGTGTTAAGAATTGTCAGTTTAGTGCATTTAGTTGCGTGACTAGGGGGGGCCCTTTCTGCAATGTTATAGACGTTTGATTCATCCCGTTAAGCTGTGGCTAGTGAAACAACCTGGTCGGGGTTACATTTCAAGTTTAAATAATGAATACAACCCTCCGCTGGGACGGCCAGTTGAATTAATCAAACTGCATCATGGATTTGCATGTGATAAGGAGGCCCCCGGTCAAGGTGAAAGTTGTCTTTATTGTCCCTTACAGGGAAATTAGTCTGCAGCCATTATATATACAACTCTGTACTCGTTCCAGATTTAATAGTTCTGTTGGTGGAGTGTTTGAGAAGGTGTAGCTCTGCTACAGGCGTTTACACTCCTAGTCATCGTGCAACTACGCAATAATCACACAATTGTTTCCTTCCAAAATTTAATTTTGACTGTATTTCAACATGAGACGGCTCCTGCGTTACAAAATAAAAAGTAGTTTGTAAGGTAACTGTCCGGTCGGTGGTGATGAAGTGTGACGGCCATTAGAAACATTTCCCTTTACAAGGTTCTTTTCTTTTCAGGAGATAATCAGACGGTTTTTTTTTCCCCCATTAAGGGTAGTCTGAAGACCAGGTTTGATTCTTGGGTAGGCGCCACACAAACATCAGCACTTGTTAATGCTAAATGGATGAAATTCATGGGGCAAGTTGATATTTTTGAAAATTTATTAGCTCAAAAAACTCATTTTGATACTAAAGATGTTTTTTAAGAAATAAATGTGCCGCATTTGCCGCCATGGATCCTCTTCATTTAAACATTGCTGGTAGCTAAATTGCATTCATGTTTATGTGGCCGATATCTGAAAACCAAAACTTGCATTCCAGTTTGTGCCCCTTCTCAAGACCGGCTCTAACATCGGGTGGCAAAATCCAGCATGCGTCTAATGAGTTTGTGGTCGTCTCCCAAATCTGAATGTTGAGCAGTTTAATACGCTGGCTGAGAGATAGGTGGCAAACGGGGGAGTAAACTCATTTCCCCACCGGTGTTAACCTCTCACTGGAACGAGAATGAACAATACACCGATGTCAAGTTTAACTCTTACAGCATCCTTGGTGGCTGAAAATGTGACAGTGTTGAATTTTTCTCAGACGAGCCAAACACTCCCTGGATGTTTGACTTTCCACTGCCAATGAAAATGCATTTGAGGACTGTTTTTAAGGAACAATGCTGTGACCTGTGGGAAAAAAAAGAAGAAAATACTGCCATGCTCTCTGGCTGTGGAGAGCGTCGCAGGTGTCCCGATTTCCCCTTTTAATAGGAGCTCGAATGTGATAATTGCGTCTCATTTTCTACTTTCCAGCCGATGCCAACTTAAAAAAAAAAAAGGGTTTAAATGGCGTCTCACTGAGGCATGGAGATGTATTAAGCGTCCGTCATTTTCCCCCACTTTGTTGAAGCAGAGTGGGTCAGTCCGGCCTCTTGTCAGTATTCACTTGGCTTCCCAAGTAGCAAGTAGACTGACGGGAACCTCCGAGGACCTCCAAGCGAGGCCTCTTCCTCATGCAAGACACATATTTTCACAAAACATGGTTCTCTGACTGACACAAGTGTTCAGCTGTGGCAGCAACAAGCAAAAACAAACCCCCAGCCGCCCTTCTATCCAGCTTAACCCAGCTTCATTTTTGTGCACACAGCTCCACACAAGGTGGGGAAAGGGTAAATATTTCGGGACACGTGTCAGCCTGGACATTGACTCTGCATACTCATCCATTTACTGTACAGAAGCATTACATAACATTTTGTCCATCCCACATCCACCACCCTCCTAGTGCTGCATGAGGCTGCACCCAAGGTTTGACGGAGCGTCTCGGAGGGAGACGTAAGCAGCAGCATCCTGGTCCGCAGCTCTGTGAGCATCGTTCACCTTGAGGTCCACTTAAAGGTGGACTGAAGTTTGTCGTAGCACAAATACCACCCTGGCACGTGACTCGACCATTAACAAGTACATTTTAACCACTTAGGAAAAGTGCAAGAGCAAGTATGTAGGCAAGCCTCTGCTTTTTGCCTCACCCCCGAGATGGAAGCACAAGTATTAAGCCTGAACCAACTGCAAAAGCAGTGCCCCCACCCCCCCCACCCCCCAATTCCAACCCTTTCCATTTTATTTCCTTGCATACTTCTCTTGTGAACCCTTTTGGCAGTAAAGAGGGGACAATTTGTGAAATTTAGATAAAAGCTCTTTATATTCTGCAAAACCTCATTTATGGACCGAAGAGGCTACGAGCCGATGCCGCCTGGAGAAATTCCAGCGTGACTTATTTACAACGTTGACCCAGAAGCAGCCTTTCAGCAAACATTTGCTACCAAATACAGAGATGAGCTTATCTGAGGATGCTTCGTAAGACCTTTTATGTTAACGTCATATTTTCATTATGTGTGTGGTGTGCAGTTAAAACTGATCAATAAACCCTTTTCCTTTCCGGGCTTTACTTCTTTGTCTGAGACCACAGGGACAGTTGCATTTTGGTATTAAAACTATGCTGGTATTGTGAAGCAAGATTTGAAAAAAAAAAATCACATTGTCCACCGCAAGACTGGCTACCAGTGTTGTTAAGAGCTGAATTAAGATTAAGTGTAGTTAAGATTTTGTCTGTTCCGTGCAGTCACGTTAAACCCATTAATAACGCTTGGTAACTGGTGTAGTGACATCAAACAGCTCGTGTTCACTTTACTGAAATCCAAGAAAGCTGTAATTAGTTTACTTTCCAGCCCTACCAAAACATGCGTATTGGTTCCAAAAGAAGCTAAGAGTATTTAAGCTGATATTTACATAACCTCAAGTACAGAAACTCCCGTGGAGATTTCCAGATGCTACTTTAAACTTCATGTTGAGCGTCCCACTGGGTCAAATTCCAGCCATGTGTAACCAGACGTAGCTGTTAATTTAACTTAAACCTCCGAATTTAAGATGCCAACATCAGCTAACATCACTTACTATACAACCCCCCCCCCCTCGCCAAATATATATACGTATATATAACTTCGTTAAGAGAAACACTAAACGGTAGGGGCAGTGCTCAACAAATAAGGAGCAAAATAATCCTGTGAGTCAAGTAAATTCTTCATCAGACAGTACAAACCTGTTTCATGCCATAAACTATCATCAGGCTTGTACCATCTCATGATGAATTTACTTGTCTCACTGGATTTTATATATATATATATATATATATATATATATATATATATATATATATATATATATATGAACACATCAGGATGACTCAGACTGAAGGATGCCAATGCACGAGTGAGGATTGCGCAGATATTTAGCCTATACAAAATCAAAACAAAAATCCTAAAAATAAAAACAAATGCATTTAAGACAATTGTTCCTGGGTATGTTTAATCATATAGTTAAGCAGTTACCAATGTATTATTAGGCTCTGGGAACATCAGTTAGAACTAAGATTTATTCACAATGTCCCTTAATTATTTTTCGGGTTTTCGGTTGACGGGACGACTTTGTCCTCGGCCGTCACTGGAGTGACTGAAGCCGTTTCCTGAGTAGCCACTCCATCTGCCATCACCTCTGAGGAAGATGGAGCAGAAGAGTTCCCTGGTGCAGCAGCTATTTCTGGAGGGGTTGTGGCGTCCCCAGGTGGGGTTGTTAAGGAAGTGGCAGCTTCTTCCACACCCTGGAGGGTCTGGTCACCCATTTCAAGACCGGCTGCTTCTGAACTGGCTAGCTCTGTGGTCAGCGTGGCAGCTGCCTGCTCCTGCCTTTGTTTTTTCAGTATCTTCTGGTACCTCACGGAGGGGTCCTCAAATGGCATGTAAGACACGGGGACACGCACAGTATCTATCCCGTTAACCTGGAGGATGAAACGTTTGTGAATACATGGACAGGATTTTGACTGGTCAAACAGCTGCAGCTCCTCTGTATTAGTGAACCTATGGATTATTTGAATGCAAACCCTGCTAATCTCATAAACCTGTAAGAGCTGCAAACTGTTTAGAGATGCAAAAAGCATACAATGAAATCCTGACGACAGAATGTGCAGCCAATATCAGAGGTAACTTCGTATAAATGTTTAATAACAAAAATAAACAAATTTTTTTCCTTTTCAGTTGCACTTACCGTAACCTCACACCAGTAATCTCCAATTTTGTTGATCGGTTCATCTGGAAGTCTCAGCGCATGAAGTGGCACAACCACTCCCAACTGAGGAAAGATTTTAGGAAATTAAAAGAATCACCTCAAAAAGAGGAAAACAGAACTTTGTCTGTTTAGCGTCATTGCTGTTATTTCATGTCAAAGAGTCAGAAAATTATTGAACATTAAAATCAGTGTGAATATAGAGTGTACTGTGGAAGAATTAAGGAATGAAATAAACACAAGATACAATTCAATAACCAAGAACAACCATACCTTAATGAGAAACTGCCTGCAAATGATCTCTTTGGTGAGCTCGTATTCCACAGAGGGTATAGTGGTAATCTTCAAGTGTGAACATTTAAGGTACTCCACTGTCTGCAAAACATACCAGCATCGCTTTGTCAGGTAACTGAAAATCGCAAGTATGTCATTCTCTTGTCTGTCCTACAAATGGGACGGTCAAAGAGCAGTGAAAAGTTGCTAAAGTCAACTGATTTGCGATATCTTGGGCAGAGAAAGACTCACTTGTTGCCCAGTATGTGTCTGGGTTCTGTCTTCCGGCTTCCCTTCTCGCAGAAGCTATAGATAAAAACAGTTGATTGTGGAAATAAGTGAGGCACAAGCACAATTCAACAGTGCAGTTATAATAGATAATGGGATATGTGGTGGAAAAACAATATAAATGTGCAGTACAAACCCTTAATTCCTCAGCAAATATCTGTTTGTTCTCTGGTGATGGATACACTGCTAGGCCCTGGGGCAACAGTTTATTTCGACCGAAAGATTTTCTCACAATCACAGTGTCTCCTCGCCCACCATACTCTGTTCAAATACAGCAGCACAAGAATACATAATCTGCATGTGTCTATATAATCAGAATGGTGTCCCCCAAAAGCTTGTTGATAAATATACACTCACCAAATACGATGATAAGACTTTTGAAGAGTTAAGTACTCTCATTAATTTGATAAATACAATTCCAAAAAGCCTTCGATATCAGCGGCATTAGTTTTTCTCTGTTACAGCTTATTCCAAGGGTAATGTATTACACCAATTGTCATTATCTTAAGACAAACTTACTTTCAACAGTCTGTGTTAGAATAAGTTCCATCGTCTTCTCTGGCGTTTGTTTTTTGTCTTCAACTAGTTGATAGATCCGATGTCTTCGAGCATACAACCTGGGAGGACTACCTTCTTTAGACAATGGTACTTGCCACCAGCGCTTCACCACGACTGTATTCTGTGGGTAAAGTAAAGAGCCAAAATAGACTGCTCATATTAACAACAATTTAACCAAACTATATGGGAACATGTTATTACAGACTAACTGTAAGGGCACCACCATCAACTAGGGCTGGCAATAATTCACTATTATTGTTGGTCAGTGATATTGTATTGGGATTAAATCCTGATATTGTAATCTCACGATACACACTTTCTGTTGTCTAAATGAATAATGACGAGAACCTACTAGCTAAAAATTCTCACAAAACGAGATGTGAAATATTTGAGGGAGTATTTGAAAACCAGTTTTGGTGTGACATTGTACTTTACATTACCAAACCGTTAAATGTGATGAACCTCAGCTGGATTCTTAGACGTGGTATTTTTGCATATGTAAGAAGATAACATACCCTAATATGTACCGATAGCATGTCAAATCCCCTATGATATCATCGTGTGGCACCACCGCCATCCATAAATGGCGTGTATTATCAATATTTGTCTCATCGTAGCAGCTCATCACCACGGTATACCAAGTCACAGGGATTATTGGGTTACAATCAGTCAGAAATTCACAGAATTTACGAAAATTACTTCAACCTGTAGCCTCAAATACGACTTACCATTGCAATCGATTCACTTGGCACCGTTTTACCGAGTGCTGTGCTTCTTTATTGACACGCGTGTTTATTTCAATAAGGAGCGACACGTAACACTGTCTACTCAACGAATCATCTTTTGTCACAGATCATAACACTTATAGCCAGCACTAATTTGAAGTGCTGGTCCTCTGATGGGCTTTTGTTTAAAAAATAGTTAAAAAAAACAAACAACTCAATACATTGCTCACAGTCATGCACACACACACACACACACACACACAGTGACATTATTAACATCACGATGAAACCCAGGACAGAATGCTTTAACATTTGGAAGGTAAGACAGATTGGCGAAGAGAGAAAGCGTCATCTTAAGCTAGCAGTGACACGTGTATCACGCAGTTTTGTTGATAACTGTACAAGACTAACCTTGCATGCAGTCTGGGAGAAACACCTGCCGGGGCATTGCGTTATAAGATGTTGAAGGACACGGTGACTGGAGCTCCACATGGTTTTACTCAAACAAAAGCCACTCGCATTTAGATATATCGCCGGCACAAGTGGTCACTTACGGAGGGTAACGTTAGCATCGACAGAGCTGCTACCAGTTATTTATGAATCGTCTTTCATTACTAAATAACGGCCGCGGTTCACCACGTTAAGATGCAGCGTAACTACGCGACAGAACCGCTGGCGGAGGCAGCAGACGCACGAATTATACGTCACCGTTGGAGCGTC